>NW_027040261.1:120000-127500 GCF_034236695.1 Oncorhynchus nerka
CAGTATCGTGGTGTATTTAGGTCAGTATCTCTGATAGAGGTGGATGATAAATGAAAAGGCATTTTAGTTTTTAATTGTTTGTCTGAAGCATTACAGCAGGTGGTGTTTTACCCATGTAAAGTAAGAGCTTGTTATATTCCACCATGGTAGGGTAGTAATCCCCAGTATATCCTGGTAGGGTAGTAATCCCCAGTATATCATGGTAGGGTAGTAATCCCCAGTATATCATGGTAGGGTAGTAATCCCCAGTATATCATGGTAGGGTAGTAATCCCCAGTAATCCCCAGTATATCCTGGTAGGGTAGTAATCCCCAGTAATCCCCAGTATATCCTGGTAGGGTAGTAATCCCCAGTATATCATGGTAGGGTAGTAATCCCCAGTATATACTGGTGGGGTAGTAATCCCCAGTATATAATGGTAGGGTAGTATCTCCTCTAATCCCCAGTATATCCTGGTAGGGTAGTAATCCAGTATATCCTGGTAGGGTAGTAATCCAGTATATCCTGGTAGGGTAGTAATCCCCAGTATACCATGGTAGGGTAGTAATCCAGTATATCCTGGTAGGGTAGTAATCCAGTATATCCTGGTAGGGTAGTAATCCCCAGTATATCATGGTAGGGTAGTAATCCAGTATATCCTGGTAGGGTGGTAATCCAGTATACCATGGTAGGGTAGTAATCCCCAGTATATCCTGGTAGGGTAGTAATCCCCAGTATATCCTGGTAGGGTAGTAATCCCCAATATATCCTGGTAGGGTAGTAATCCCCAGTATATCATGGTAGGGTAGTGATCACCAGTATATCATGGTAAGGTAGTAATCCCCAGTATATCCTGGTAGGGTAGTAATCCAGTATATCATGGTAGGGTTGTAATCCCCAGTAATCCCCAGTATATCCTGGTAGGGTAGTGATCACCAGTATATTATGGTAGGGTAGTAATCCCCAGTATATCATGGTAGGGTAGTAATACCCAGTATATCATGGCAGGGTAGTAATCCCCAGTATATCCTGGTAGGGTAGTAATCCCCAGTATACCATGGTAGGGTAGTAATCCCCAGTATATCATGGTAGGGTAGTAATCCCCAGTATATCATGGTAGGGTAGTAATCCCCAGTATATCATGGTAGGGTAGTAATCCCCAGTATATCCTGGTAGGGTAGTAATCCCCAGTATATCATGGTAGGGTAGTATTCCAGTATATCATGGTAGGGTAGTAATCCCAGTATATCATGGTAGTAATCCCCAGTATATCCTGGTAGGGTAGTAATCCCCAGTATATCCTGGTAGGGTAGTAATCCCCAGTATACCATGGTAGGGTAGTAATCCCCAGTATATCATGGTAGGGTAGTAATCCCCAGTATATCATGGTAGGGTAGTAATCACCAGTATATCATGGTAGGGTAGTAATCCCCAGTATATCCTGGTAGGGTAGTAATCCCCAGTATATCATGGTAGGGTAGTAATCCCCAGTATATCATGGTAGGGTAGTAATCCCCGGTATATCATGGTAGGGTAGTAATCCCCGGTATATCATGGTAGGGTAGTAATCCCCAGTATACCATGGTAGGGTAGTATTCCAGTATATCATGGTAGGGTAGTAATCACCAGTATATCATGGTAGGGTAGTAATCCCCAGTATATCATGGTAGGGTAGTAATCCCCGGTATATCATGGTAGGGTAGTAATCCCCAGTATACCATGGTAGGGTAGTATTCCAGTATATCATGGTAGGGTAGTAATCACCAGTATATCATGGTAGGGTAGTAATACCCAGTATATCATGGCAGGGTAGTAATCCCCAGTATATCCTGGTAGGGTAGTAATCCCCAGTATACCATGGTAGGGTAGTAATCCCCAGTATATCATGGTAGGGTAGTAATCCCCAGTATATCATGGTAGGGTAGTAATCCCCAGTATATCATGGTAGGGTAGTAATCCCCAGTATATCCTGGTAGGGTAGTAATCCCCAGTATATCATGGTAGGGTAGTATTCCAGTATATCATGGTAGGGTAGTAATCCCAGTATATCATGGTAGTAATCCCCAGTATATCCTGGTAGGGTAGTAATCCCCAGTATACCATGGTAGGGTAGTAATCCCCAGTATATCATGGTAGGGTAGTAATCCCCAGTATATCATGGTAGGGTAGTAATCACCAGTATATCATGGTAGGGTAGTAATCCCCAGTATATCCTGGTAGGGTAGTAATCCCCAGTATATCATGGTAGGGTAGTAATCCCCAGTATATCATGGTAGGGTAGTAATCCCCAGTATATCATGGTAGGGTAGTAATCCCCGGTATATCATGGTAGGGTAGTAATCCCCAGTATACCATGGTAGGGTAGTATTCCAGTATATCATGGTAGGGTAGTAATCACCAGTATATCATGGTAGGGTAGTAATCCCCAGTATATCATGGTAGGGTAGTAATCCCCAGGCATAGAGCTCCTCTCTATGTTTCCACATTCCCAGGGTTTATGTTCCCCAACGTGTTCCAGCTGTATAATAATTCAGGCCAGAGTGACTGCTGGGTCATACAACTGCTGCTTTGGTTTATCACATCATACCCAACCGTTGTGTTTGTGTTGATGTTGCTGTCCTCTTGTGCTTTTCAGACACACCAAGGCCTCATCAGGTGGCATAACAAGTGGTGATCGCAGTGACGTCTGAACTGGTAGAACTACTGCAGTGACCTCTGAACTAGTAGAACTACTGCAGTGACCTCTGAACTGGTAGAACTACTGCAGTGACCTCTGAACTGGAGGAACTACTGCAGTGACCTCTGAACTGGTAGAACTACTGCAGTGACCTCTGAACTGGTAGAACTACTGCAGTGACCTCTGAACTAGTAGAACTACTGCAGTGACCTCTGAACTAGTAGAACTACTGCAGTGACCTCTGAACTGGTAGAACTACTGCAGTGACCTCTGAACTGGAGGAACTACTGCAGTGACCTCTGTACTGGTAGAACTACTGCAGTGACCTCTGAACTGGAAGAACTACAGCAGTGAACTCTGAACTGGTAGAACTACTGCAGTGACCTCTGAACTGGAAGAACTACTGCAGTGACCTCTGAACTGGTAGAACTACTGCAGTGACCTCTGAACTGGTAGAACTACTGCAGTGACCTCGAAACTGGAAGTACTTGTCACGGATCCTTCCATCACACCTGTCTCCTGTTCCCACTGATTAGTATTTGTATTTATGTGTCCTTTGGTTTCCGTGGTCTGGTTGATTATTGTTACAATGTCCGTTGGTGCGTGAGTACCTGCGCTGTGTGTTCTGGGCTTTCGTGCCCTTGTGGATTGGGCAGATGATTACGGGTCTCGTCCCGTGTGTTAATCATCGTGTGTTATTTATTCCAGGTGCTCCTCACTCTTTTGTTTGGGTTTTTGTGTTTTTGTTGAGTGTTTGTTTGGTCTTCGTCCCCCGTGGCTTTACACGGCAAGCCGTAACTTGGGCTTAACTTTAAAAAACTATTACGCATTCCTGCGCCTGTCTCCCGATCCTTCATACCAACGTGACAGAACTACTGCAGTGACCTCTGAACTGGACGAACTACTGCAAAACAGTGTAACTAAAGACGAACTACTGCAGTGACCTCTGAACTGGTAGAACTACTGCAGTGACCTCTGAACTGGACGAACTACTGCAAAACAGTGTAACTAAAGACGAACTACTGCAGTGCAAAAATGTTGCTCTGAGGACGAGTGTATGGAAAACAACTGGTCATCCCTGGATCTTAACATCCAGCCGTCGTGAATGCATATTCAAATCTTTAGGTTGTGAAAATGTATATTTTCTAGTGTTGCCTGGTGTTTTGCAGCATAGCACCTGCCTGGCCGGCCCCAGGCTTAATTTACAGTCAGTGTTTATCTCTGCGGGTTGCTCTGCTCTACGGTCCACTCTACTCTCCCTCCAGGGCTATGAAAGACTTCATTATAAACCACACAGCCCTTCACTACAACCAGCAATGACCACTGGGATGCACCACAAGGTGTGTGTGTGTGTGTGTGTGTGTGTGTGTGTGTGTGTGTGTGTGTGTGTGTCACTGTGGTCTGTCCTGTGTGTGTCTGCTCCAGTGTGTGTATGTGTGTGTGTGTGTGTGTGTGTGTGTGTGTGTGTGTGTGTGTGTGTGTGTCACTGTGGTCTGTCCTGTGTGTGTCTGCTCCAGTGTGTGTGTGTGTGTGTGTACTCCAGACGTGGGCCTCAGACAGTGTCGTTGGCAGGTTATGGTCTAGATGTCCACATCTGATGGGATATTTTAAACCCACGCTGATTCATCATGCTTAGTGGCTCAGAAACATTACAAACAAACACAGTTATGAAAGAACATTCATCTACATTTAAAAACATGTAGATAATTCAGAACATTTCTACCTTTAGAACGTTTAGTACATTTCTACATTTAGTCGTTTCTAACATTTAGTACATTTCTACATTTAGTACATTTAGGACTTCTACATTTAGAACATTTAGGACTTCTACATTTCTACATTTAGAACATTTAGGACTTCTACAATTCTACATTTAGAACATTTAGGACTTCTACATTTAGAACATTTAGGACTTCTACATTTCTACATTTAGAACATTTAGGACTTCTACATTTAGAACATTTAGGACTTCTACATTTCTACATTTAGAACATTTAGGACTTCTACATTTAGAACATTTAGGACTTCTACATTTAGTACATATCTACATTTAGAACATTTAGAACATTTCTACATTTAGTACATTTAGAACATTTCTACATTTAGGACATTTAGAACATTTCTACATTTAGTACATTTCTACATTTAGAACATTTCCAACATTTAGTACATTTCTACATTTAGAACATTTAGAACATTTCTACATTTAGAACATTTAGAACATTTCTACATTTAGAACATTTCTACATTTAGAACATTTCTACATTTAGAACATTTCTACATTTAGTACATTTCTACATTTAGTACATTTCTACATTTAGAACATTTAGAACATTTCTACATTTAGAACATTTCTACATTTAGAACATTTCTAACATTTAGTACATTTCTACATTTAGTACATATCTACATTTAGTACATTTAGAACATTTCTAACATTTAGAACATTTCTACATTTAGAACATTTCTACATTTAGAACATTTCTACATTTAGAACATTTCTAACATTTAGTACATTTCTACATTTAGTACATTTCTACATTTAGTACATTTAGAACATATCTACATTTAGAACATTTCTACATTTAGTACATTTCTACATTTAGTACATTTAGAACATTTCTACATTTAGGACATTTAGAACATTTCTACATTTAGAACATTTCTACATTTTAATTTCTGAACATTTAGTACATTTCTACATTTAGAACATTTCTACATTTAGAACATTTCTAACATTTAGAACATTTCTACATTTAGGACATTTAGAACATTTCTACATTTAGAACATTTCTAACATTTAGAACATTTCTACATTTAGAACATTGTACATTTAGTATTTAGTACATTTCTACATTTAGAACATTTCTAACATTTAGAACATTTCTACATTTAGAAACATTTCTACATTTAGAACATTTCTAACATTTAGACATTTCTACATTTAGAACATTTCTAACATTTAGAAATTTCTAAATTTAGAAATTTCTAAATGTAGAAATATTTGAAATGTTTTAACATTTCTAAATGTAGAAATTTACATTTAGAAATGTTCTAAAAGTATGTTTGAAATTAGAAATGTTCTAAACATTTGAAAGTAAATGTTCTAAATGTTCAAATGTTAGAAATGTTTAGAAATTTCTAAATGTTCTAAATGTTTAATTATTCTAAATGTTCTAAATGTAGAAATGTACTAAATGTAGTAATGTTCTAAATGTAGAAATGTTCTAAATGTAGAAATGTTTGAAATGTAGAAATGTTCTAAATGTAGAAATGTTTGAATTAGAAATGTTCTAAATGTTAGAAATGTTCTAAATGTAGAAATGTTCTAAATGTAGAAATGTTCTAAATGTAGAAATGTTCTAAATGTAGAAATGTTTTAATTAGAAATTCTAAATGTTCTAAATGTTTAAATTGTTCTAAATGTTCTAAATGTTCAAATTGTTCTAAATGTTCTAAATGTTTAAATGTTCTAAATGTTTAAATGTTAGAAATGTTCTAAATGTTTAATTGTTCTAAATTAATGTTCTAAATGTTTAATTATTCTAAATGTTCTAAATGTAGAAATGTTCTAAATGTAGAAATGTTCTAAATGTAGAAATGTTCTAAATGTAGAAATGTTTGAAATGTAGAAATGTTCTAAATGTAGAAATGTTTTAAATGTTCTAAAAGTTCAAATTGTTCTAAACGCTTAATTATTCTAAATGTTCTAAATGTTTAATTATTCTAAACGTTTAAATGTTCTAAATGTTTAATTGTTCTAAATGTTCTAAATGTTTAATTGTTCTACATGTTCTAAATGTTTAATTGTTCTAAATGTTTAATTGTTCTAAATGTTCTAAATGTTTAATTGTTCTAAATGTTTAATTGTTCTAAATGTTCTAAATGTTTAATTGTTCTAAATGTTCTAAATGTTTAATTGTTCTAAATGTTCTAAATGTTTAATTATTCTAAATGTTCTAAATGTTTAATTATTCTAAATGTTTAATTGTTCTAAATGTTTAATTGTTCTAAATGTTCTAAATGTTTAATTGTTCTAAATGTTCTAAATGTTTAATTGTTCTAAATGTTTAATTGTTCTAAATGTTTAATTATTCTAAATGTTCTAAATGTTTAATTATTCTAAATGTTCTAAATGTTTAATTGTTCTAAATGTTTAATTGTTCTAATTGTTCTAAATGTTTAATTGTTCTAAATGTTTAATTGTTCTAAATGTTTAATTGTTCTAAATGTTCTAAATGTTTAATTATTCTAAATGTTCTAAATGTTTAATTATTCTAAATGTTTAATTGTTCTAAATGTTTAATTGTTCTAAATGTTCTAAATGTTTAATTATTCTAAATGTTCTAAATGTTTAATTGTTCTAAATGTTTAATTGTTCTACATGTTCTAAATGTTTAATTGTTCTAAATGTTTAATTATTCTAAATGTTCTAAATGTTTAATTATTCTAAATGTTCTAAATGTTTAATTGTTCTAAATGTTTAATTGTTCTAAATGTTCTAAATGTTTAATTGTTCTAATTGTTCTAAATGTTTAATTGTTCTAAATGTTCTAAATGTTTAATTATTCTAAATGTTCTAAATGTTTAATTGTTCTAAATGTTTAATTGTTCTACATGTTCTAAATGTTTAATTGTTCTAAATGTTTAATTATTCTAAATGTTCTAAATGTTTAATTGTTCTAAATGTTTAATTGTTCTAAATGTTCTAAATGTTTAATTGTTCTAAATGTTTAATTATTCTAAATGTTCTAAATGTTTAATTATTCTAAATGTTCTAAATGTTTAATTATTCTAAATGTTTAATTATTCTAAATGTTCTAATTGTTTAATTGTTCTAAATG
>NW_027040261.1:132500-150000 GCF_034236695.1 Oncorhynchus nerka
CCCAGGAGGACAAGGGGTACGTATCTGTTAATGGACGTCTGTTCCCCTCTCCTTCCAGGAGGACAAGGGGTACGTATCTGTTAATGGACGTCTGTTCCCCTCTCCTTCCAGGAGGACAAGGGGTACGTATCTGTTAATGGACGTCTGTTCCCCTCTCCTTCCAGGAGGACAAGGGGTACGTATCTGTTAATGGACGTCTGTTCCCCTCTCCTCCCAGGAGGACAAGGGGTACGTATCTGTTAATGGACGTTTGTTCCCCTCTCCTCCCAGGAGGACAAGGGGTACGTATCTGTTAATGTGTAAACCTAAGCTGAATCGATTCGACAGGTCATCGTGCACTGGCACCAGCAGAGCCCCCAGTCAGAACAGTCTCCCCTGTCAGGCTGGAAGGCAGAGCCCTGACTCCCCCAGTCAGAACAGTCTCCCCTGTCAGGCTGGAAGGCAGAGCCCTGACTCCCCCAGTCAGAACAGTCTCCCCTGTCAGGCTGGAAGGCAGAGCCCTGACTCCCCCAGTCAGAACAGTCTCCCCTGTCAGGCTGGAAGGCAGATCCCTGACTCCCCCAGTCAGAACAGTCTCCCCTGTCAGGCTGGAAGGCAGAGCCCTGACTCCCCCAGTCAGAACAGTCTCCCCTGTCAGGCTGGAAGGCAGAGCCCTGACTCCCCCAGTCAGAACAGTCTCCCCTGTCAGGCTGGAAGGCAGAGCCCTGACTCCCCCAGTCAGAACAGTCTCCCTGTCAGGCTGGAAGGCAGAGCCCTGACTCCCCAGTCAGAACAGTCTCCCTGTCAGGCTGGAAGGCAGAGCCCTGACTCCCCTGTCAGAACAGTCTCCCCTGTCAGGCTGGAAGGCAGAGCCCTGACTCCCCTGTCAGAACAGTCTCCCTGTCAGGCTGGAAGGCAGAGCCCTGACTCCCCAGTCAGAACAGTCTCCCCTGTCAGGCTGGAAGGCAGAGCCCTGACTCCCCAGTCAGAACAGTCTCCCTGTCAGGCTGGAAGGCAGAGCCCTGACTCCCCAGTCAGAACAGTCTCCCTGTCAGGCTGAAGGCAGAGCCCTGACTCCCCAATCAGAACAATCTCCCTGTCAGGCTGGAAGGCAGAGCCCTGACTCCCCAGTCAGAACAATCTCCCCTGTCAGGCTGGAAGGCAGATCCCTGACTCCCCAGTCAGAACAGTCTCCCCTGTCAGGCTGGAAGGCAGAGCCCTGACTCCCCAGTCAGAACAGTCTCCCCTGTCAGGCTGGAAGGCAGAGCCCTGACTCCCCCAGTCAGAACAATCTCCCCTGTCAGGCTGGAAGGCAGAGCCCTGACTCCCCCAGTCAGAACAATCTCCCCTGTCAGGCTGGAAGGCAGATCCCTGACTCCCCCAGTCAGAACAGTCTCCCCTGTCAGGCTGGAAGGCAGAGCCCTGACTCCCCCAGTCAGAACAGTCTCCCCTGTCAGGCTGGAAGGCAGAGCCCTGACTCCCCAGTCAGAACAGTCTCCCTGTCAGGCTGGAAGGCAGAGCCCTGACTCCCCTGTCAGAACAGTCTCCCTGTCAGGCTGGAAGGCAGAGCCCTGACTCCCCAGTCAGAACAGTCTCCCCTGTCAGGCTGGAAGGCAGAGCCCTGACTCCCCAGTCAGAACAGTCTCCCTGTCAGGCTGGAAGGCAGAGCCCTGACTCCCCAGTCAGAACAGTCTCCCTGTCAGGCTGGAAGGCAGATCCCTGACTCCCCAGTCAGAACAGTCTCCCCTGTCAGGCTGGAAGGCAGAGCCCTGACTCCCCAGTCAGAACAGTCTCCCCTGTCAGGCTGGAAGGCAGAGCCCTGACTCCCCAGTCAGAACAATCTCCCCTGTCAGGCTGGAAGGCAGAGCCCTGACTCCCCAGTCAGAACAATCTCCCCTGTCAGGCTGGAAGGCAGATCCCTGACTCCCCAGTCAGAACAGTCTCCCCTGTCAGGCTGGAAGGCAGAGCCCTGACTCCCCAGTCAGAACAGTCTCCCTGTCAGGCTGGAAGGCAGAGCCCTGACTCCCCAGTCAGAACAGTCTCCCCTGTCAGGCTGGAAGGCAGAGCCCTGACTCCCCTGTCAGAACAGTCTCCCCTGTCAGGCTGGAAGGCAGAGCCCTGACTCCCCAGTCAGAACAGTCTCCCTGTCAGGCTGAAGGCAGAGCCCTGACTCCCCAGTCAGAACAGTCTCCCTGTCAGGCTGGAAGGCAGATCCCTGACTCCCCAGTCAGAACAGTCTCCCCTGTCAGGCTGGAAGGCAGATCCCTGACTCCCCAGTCAGAACAGTCTCCCTGTCAGGCTGGAAGGCAGATCCCTGACTCCCCCAGTCAGAACAGTCTCCCTGTCAGGCTGGAAGGCAGAGCCCTGACTCCCCAGTCAGAACAGTCTCCCTGTCAGGCTGGAAGGCAGAGCCCTGACTCCCCCAGTCAGAACAGTCTCCACTGTCAGGCTGGAAGGCAGAGCCCTGACTCCCCCAGTCAGAACAGTCTCCCTGTCAGGCTGGAAGGCAGATCCCTGACTCCCCAGTCAGAACAGTCTCCCTGTCAGGCTGGAAGGCAGAGCCCTGACTCCCCAGTCAGAACAGTCTCCCCTGTCAGGCTGGAAGGCAGAGCCCTGACTCCCCAGTCAGAACAGTCTCCCTGTCAGGCTGGAAGGCAGAGCCCTGACTCCCCAGTCAGAACAGTCTCCCCTGTCAGGCTGGAAGGCAGAGCCCTGACTCCCCAGTCAGAACAGTCTCCCTGTCAGGCTGGAAGGCAGAGCCCTGACTCCCCAGTCAGAACAGTCTCCCTGTCAGGCTGGAAGGCAGAGCCCTGACTCCCCAGTCAGAACAGTCTCCCTGTCAGGCTGGAAGGCAGAGCCCTGACTCCCCAGTCAGAACAGTCTCCCTGTCAGGCTGGAAGGCAGAGCCCTGACTCCCCAGTCAGAACAGTCTCCCTGTCAGGCTGGAAGGCAGAGCCCTGACTCCCCAGTCAGAACAGTCTCCCCTGTCAGGCTGGAAGGCAGAGCCCTGACTCCCCAGTCAGAACAGTCTCCCCTGTCAGGCTGGAAGGCAGAGCCCTGACTCCCCAGTCAGAACAGTCTCCCTGTCAGGCTGGAAGGCAGATCCCTGACTCCCCAGTCAGAACAGTCTCCCCTGTCAGGCTGGAAGGCAGAGCCCTGACTCCCCAGTCAGAACAGTCTCCCTGTCAGGCTGGAAGGCAGAGCCCTGACTCCCCAGTCAGAACAGTCTCCCCTGTCAGGCTGGAAGGCAGAGCCCTGACTCCCCAGTCAGAACAGTCTCCCTGTCAGGCTGGAAGGCAGAGCCCTGACTCCCCAGTCAGAACAGTCTCCCTGTCAGGCTGGAAGGCAGAGCCCTGACTCCCCAGTCAGAACAGTCTCCCCTGTCAGGCTGGAAGGCAGAGCCCTGACTCCCCAGTCAGAACAGTCTCCCCTGTCAGGCTGGAAGGCAGAGCCCTGACTCCCCCAGTCAGAACAGTCTCCCTGTCAGGCTGGAAGGCAGAGCCCTGACTCCCCAGTCAGAACAGTCTCCCCTGTCAGGCTGGAAGGCAGAGCCCTGACTCCCCCAGTCAGAACAGTCTCCCTGTCAGGCTGGAAGGCAGAGCCCTGACTCCCCCAGTCAGAACAGTCTCCCTGTCAGGCTGGAAGGCAGAGCCCTGACTCCCCAGTCATAACAGTCTCCCTGTCAGGCTGGAAGGCAGAGCCCTGACTCCCCCAGTCAGAACAGTCTCCCTGTCAGGCTGGAAGGCAGAGCCCTGACTCCCCAGTCAGAACAGTCTCCCCTGTCAGGCTGGAAGGCAGAGCCCTGACTCCCCAGTCAGAACAGTCTCCCCTGTCAGGCTGGAAGGCAGAGCCCTGACTCCCCCAGTCAGAACAGTCTCCCCTGTCAGGCTGGAAGGCTGGAGGACTTTGGGGGTTTTCATACAGTTTAAAAAACCATCAAGCACAAAGTGTTTGTAGCCAGCAGCACTTTTTTTCTCTTTAATTTTGACATTCCCTCGTAAAGTCCGTGAGAGGAAGGCTGTTGGTCCAGGACGGGCCCACGCATCGTCCCACACACACACACACACACACACACACACACACACACACACACACACACACAGACACACACACACACACACACACACACACACCGTTTTGGGCAGGACACTGTCAGACCAGCCTGGGATTTCATTAGCTACCTCTCTTCTTCAGTAAAATGTCACTAAAGGGTTTTCTCTCCTTCGCTGTAGTTTGTCTTTATAAGGCCTGTTAACGAGGCTGCTGGGATTCAGCCCCCTCCTCCCCCGAGGCTGCTGGGATTCAGCCCCCTCCTCCCCCCTTAACTCCTACAGTAGGGGTTATGTGTGTGTGTGTGTGTGTGTGTGTGTGTGTGTGTGTGGGAGGCAGGCAGATTGTGGTGATGACCTTGTTGACACTGCATTGTCTCCCCAGGCCCAGAGCTGGCAGACTGCTAAAACACTACAGACCCTCATTAGACAGCAGGTGGGAAAACTGCTGTAGGAAGCTGGGGAGCTAATTGGGATAGAGGGTTGGAAGCTGGGGTGCTAATTGGGATAGAGGGTTGGAAGCTGGGGTGCTAATTGGGATAGAGGGTTGGAAGCTGGGGTGCTAATTGGGATAGAGGGTTGGAAGCTGGGGTGCTAACTGGGATAGAGGGTTGGAAGCTGGGGTGCTAATTGGGATAGAGGGTTGGAAGCTGGGGTGCTAATTGGGATAGAGGGTTGGAAGCTGGGGTGCTAATTGGGATAGAGGGTTGGAAGCTGGGGTGCTAACTGGGATAGAGGGTTGGAAGCTGGGGTGCTAACTGGGACAGAGCGTTGGAAGCTGGGGTGCTAATTGGGATAGAGAGTTGGAAGCTGGGCTGCTAACTGGGACAGAGCGTTGGAAGCTGGGGTGCTAATTGGGATAGAGGGTTGGAAGCTGGGGTGCTAATTGGGATAGAGGGTTGGAAGCTGGGGTGCTACCTGGCAGGAAGCTGAGGTGCTAATTGGGATAGAGGGTTGGAAGCTGGGGTGCTAATTGGGATAGAGGGTTGGAAGCTGGGGTGCTAACTGGGATAGAGGGTTGGAAGCTGGGGCGCTAATTGGGATAGAGGGTTGGAAGCTGGGGTGCTAATTGGGATAGAGGGTTGGAAGCTGGGGTGCTAACTGGGATAGAGGGTTGGAAGCTGGGGTGCTAACTGGGATAGAGGGTTGGAAGCTGTGGTGCTACCTGGCAGGAAGCTGGGGTGCTAATTGGGATAGAGGGTTGGAAGCTGGGGTGCTAATTGGGATAGAGGGTTGGAAGCTGGGGTGCTAATTGGGATAGAGGGTTGGAGGCTGGGGTGCTAATTGGGACAGAGGGTTGGAAGCTGGGGTGCTAATTGGGACAGAGGGTTGGAAGCTGGGGTGCTAATTGGGATAGAGGGCTGGAAGCTGGGGTGCTAATTGGGTCAGGGGGCTGGAAGCTGGGGTGCTAACTGGGTCAGGGGGCTGGAAGCTGGGGTGCTAATTGGGATAGAGGGCTGGAAGCTGGGGTGCTAACTGGGTCAGGGGGCTGGAAGCTGGGGTGCTAACTGGGACAGAGGGTTGGAAGCTGGGTTGCTACCTGGCAGGAAGCTGGGGTGCTAATTGGAATAGAGGGCTGGAAGCTTGGGTGCTAATTGGGATAGAGGGTTGGAAGCTGGGGTGCTAACTGGGATAGAGGGTTGGAAGCTGGGGTGCTACCTGGCAGGAAGCTGGGGTGCTAATTGGGATAGAGGGTTGGAAGCTGGGGTGCTAATTGGGATAGAGGGTTGGAAGCTGGGGTGCTAACTGGGATAGAGGGTTTGAAGCTGGGGTGCTAACTGGGATAGAGGGTTGGAAGCTGGGGTGCTAATTGGGATAGAGGGTTGGAAGCTGGGGTGCTAATTGGGATAGAGGGTTGGAAGCTGGGGTGCTAATTGGGATAGAGGTTTGGAAGCTGGGGTGCTAATTGGGATAGAGGGTTGGAAGCTGGGGTGCTAATTGGGATAGAGGGTTGGAAGCTGGGTGCTAACTGGGATAGAGGGTTGGAAGCTGGGGTGCTAATTGGGATAGAGGGCTGGAAGCTGGGGTGCTAATTGGGCTAGAGGGCTGGAAGCTGGGGTGCTAATTGGGATAGAGGGCTGGAAGCTGGGGTGCTAACTGGGTCAGGGGGCTGGAAGCTGGAGATGCTAACTGGGACAGAGGGTTGGAAGCTGGGGTGCTAATTGGGATAGAGGCCTGGAAGCTGGGATGCTACCTGGCAGGAAGCTGGGGTGCTAATTGGGATAGAGGGTTGGAAGCTGGGGTGCTAACTGGGATAGAGGGTTGGAAGCTGGGGTGCTAACTGGGATAGAGAGTTGGAAGCTGGGGCGCTAATTGGGATAGAGGGTTGGAAGCTGGGGTGCTAAATGGGATAGAGGGTTGGAAGCTGGGGTGCTAACTGGGATAGAGGGTTGGAAGCTGGGGGTGCTAATTGGGATAGAGGGTTGGAAGCTGGGGTGCTACCTGGCAGGAAGCTGAGGTGCTAATTGGGATAGAGGGTTGGAAGCTGGGGGTGCTAATTGGGATAGAGGGTTGGAAGCTGGGGTGCTACCTGGCAGGAAGCTGAGGTGCTAATTGGGATAGAGGGTTGGAAGCTGGGGTGCTAATTGGGATAGAGGGTTGGAAGCTGGGGTGCTAACTGGGATAGAGGGTTGGAAGCTGGGGCGCTAATTGGGATAGAGGGTTGGAAGCTGGGGTGCTAATTGGGTTAGAGGGTTGGAAGCTGGGGTGCTAACTGGGATAGAGGGTTGGAAGCTGGGGTGCTAACTGGGATAGAGGGTTGGAAGCTGTGGTGCTACCTGGCAGGAAGCTGGGGTGCTAATTGGGATAGAGGGTTGGAGGCTGGGGTGCTAATTGGGACAGAGGGTTGGAAGCTGGGGTGCTAATTGGGACAGAGGGTTGGAAGCTGGGGTGCTAATTGGGATAGAGGGCTGGAAGCTGGGGTGCTAATTGGGTCAGGGGGCTGGAAGCTGGGGTGCTAACTGGGTCAGGGGGCTGGAAGCTGGGGTGCTAATTGGGATAGAGGGCTGGAAGCTGGGGTGCTAACTGGGTCAGGGGCTGGAAGCTGGGGTGCTAACTGGGACAGGGGTTGGAAGCTGGGTTGCTACCTGGCAGGAAGCTGGGGTGCTAATTGGAATAGAGGGCTGGAAGCTTGGGTGCTAATTGGGATAGAGGGTTGGAAGCTGGGGTGCTAACTGGGATAGAGGGTTGGAAGCTGGGGTGCTACCTGGCAGGAAGCTGGGGTGCTAATTGGGATAGAGGGTTGGAAGCTGGGGTGCTAATTGGGATAGAGGGTTGGAAGCTGGGGTGCTAATTGGGATAGAGGGTTGGAAGCTGGGGTGCTAATTGGGATAGAGGGTTGGAAGCTGGGGTGCTACCTGGGATAGAGGGTTTGAAGCTGGGGTGCTAACTGGGATAGAGGGTTGGAAGCTGGGGTGCTAATTGGGATAGAGGGTTGGAAGCTGGGGTGCTAATTGGGATAGAGGGTTGGAAGCTGGGGTGCTAATTGGGATAGAGGTTTGGAAGCTGGGGTGCTAATTGGGATAGAGGGTTGGAAGCTGGGGTGCTAATTGGGATAGAGGGTTGGAAGCTGGGTGCTAACTGGGATAGAGGGTTGGAAGCTGGGGTGCTAATTGGGATAGAGGGCTGGAAGCTGGGGTGCTAATTGGGCTAGAGGGCTGGAAGCTGGGGTGCTAATTGGGATAGAGGGCTGGAAGCTGGGGTGCTAATTGGGACAGAGGGTTGGAAGCTGGGGTGCTAATTGGGACAGAGGGTTGGAAGCTGGGGTGCTAATTGGGATAGAGGGCTGGAAGCTGGGGTGCTAATTGGGTCAGGGGGCTGGAAGCTGGGGTGCTAACTGGGTCAGGGGGCTGGAAGCTGGGGTGCTAATTGGGATAGAGGGCTGGAAGCTGGGGTGCTAACTGGGTCAGGGGGCTGGAAGCTGGGGTGCTAACTGGGACAGAGGGTTGGAAGCTGGGTTGCTACCTGGCAGGAAGCTGGGGTGCTAATTGGAATAGAGGGCTGGAAGCTTGGGTGCTAATTGGGATAGAGGGTTGGAAGCTGGGGTGCTAACTGGGATAGAGGGTTGGAAGCTGGGGTGCTACCTGGCAGGAAGCTGGGGTGCTAATTGGGATAGAGGGTTGGAAGCTGGGGTGCTAATTGGGATAGAGGGTTGGAAGCTGGGGTGCTAATTGGGATAGAGGGTTGGAAGCTGGGGTGCTAATTGGGATAGAGGGTTGGAAGCTGGGGTGCTACCTGGGATAGAGGGTTTGAAGCTGGGGTGCTAACTGGGATAGAGGGTTGGAAGCTGGGGTGCTAATTGGGATAGAGGGTTGGAAGCTGGGGTGCTAATTGGGATAGAGGGTTGGAAGCTGGGGTGCTAATTGGGATAGAGGTTTGGAAGCTGGGGTGCTAATTGGGATAGAGGGTTGGAAGCTGGGGTGCTAATTGGGATAGAGGGTTGGAAGCTGGGTGCTAACTGGGATAGAGGGTTGGAAGCTGGGGTGCTAATTGGGATAGAGGGCTGGAAGCTGGGGTGCTAATTGGGCTAGAGGGCTGGAAGCTGGGGTGCTAATTGGGATAGAGGGCTGGAAGCTGGGGTGCTAACTGGGTCAGGGGGCTGGAAGCTGGAGATGCTAACTGGGACAGAGGGTTGGAAGCTGGGGTGCTAATTGGGATAGAGGCCTGGAAGCTGGGATGCTACCTGGCAGGAAGCTGGGGTGCTAATTGGGATAGAGGGTTGGAAGCTGGGGTGCTAACTGGGATAGAGGGTTGGAAGCTGGGGTGCTAACTGGGATAGAGAGTTGGAAGCTGGGGCGCTAATTGGGATAGAGGGTTGGAAGCTGGGGTGCTAAATGGGATAGAGGGTTGGAAGCTGGGGTGCTAACTGGGATAGAGGGTTGGAAGCTGGGGGTGCTAATTGGGATAGAGGGTTGGAAGCTGGGGTGCTAATTGGGATAGAGGGTTGGAAGCTGGGGTGCTAATTGCGATAGAGGGTTGGAAGCTGGGGTGCTAACTGGGATAGAGGGTTGGAAGCTGGGGTGCTAATTGGGATAGAGAGTTGGAAGCTGGGGCGCTAATTGGGATAGAGGGTTGGAAGCTGGGGTGCTAATTGGGATAGAGGGTTGGAAGCTGGGGTGCTAATTGGGATAGAGCGTTGGAAGCTGGGGTGCTAATTGGGATAGAGGGTTGGAACTAACTGGGACAGGTTGCTAACTGGCTGGACGCTGGGGTGCTAACTGGGACAGGTTGCTAACTGGCTGGACGCTGGGGTGCTAACTGGGACAGGTTGCTAACTGGCTGGAAGCTGGGGTGCTAACTGGCTGGAAGCTGAGGTGCTAACGGGCTGGCAGCCTGGGTGCTAACTGGGACAGGTTGCTAACTGGCTGGACGCTGGGGTGCTAACTGGCTGGAAGCTGGGGTGCTAACTGGCTGGAAGCTGGGGTGCTAACTGGCTGGAAGCTGGGGTGCTAACTGGGACACACGAGTGGTGACAGTGACGCTATACCACGAGTGCTGACATGCAACGACACATAGACAATAACCCACAAAACCAAAATGGCAACCTAAATAGGATCCCCAATCAGAGACAACGATAAACAGCTGTCTCTGATTGGGAACCAATTCAGGCCACCATAGACCTACCTATACCTAGACATACTAAAAACCCCATAGATATACAAAACCCCTAGACAAGCCCAAAACACCTAGGTAATACTACGTATTACTACGTATATATGGTAATACTACGTATATATGGTAATACTATGTATCTATGGTAATACTATGTATCTATGGTTAAATGTATGTATCTATGGTAATACTATGTATCTATGGTAATACTATGTATCTATGGTAATACTACGTATATATGGTAAAACTACGTATATATGGTAATACTACGTATATATGGTAATACTATGTATCTATGGTAATACTATGTAGCTATGGTAAAATGTATGTATCTATGGTAATACTATGTATCTATGGTAATACTATGTAGCTATGGTTAAATGTATGTATCTATGGTAATACTATGTAGCTATGGTTAAATGTATGTATCTATGGTAATACTATGTATCTATGGTAATACTAAGTATCTATGGTAAAATCTATGTATCTATGGTAATACTATGTAGCTATGGTAATACTATGTATCTATGGTAATACTATGTATCTATGGTAATACTATGTATCTATGGTAATACTATGTATCTATGGTAAAATCTATGTATCTATAGGTAATACTATGTATCTATGGTAATACTATGTATCTATGGTAATACTATGTATCTATGGTAATACTATGTATCTATGGAAATACTATGTATCTATGGAAATACTATGTATCTATGGTACTACTATGTATCTATGGTAATACTATGTATCTATGGTAATACTACGTATCTATGGTAAAATGTATGTATCTATGGTAATACTATGTATCTATGGTAAAATCTATGTATCTATGGTAATACTATGTATCTATGGTAATACAGTCATTGCCAAAAGTTTTGAGAATGACACAAATGTACATCAGAGTAGTCAGACCATTCATCCAGGTTAAATCCCTTCATCTCCTCTCAACCAGAGTAGTCAGACCATCCATCCAGGTTAAATCCCTTCATCTCCTCTCAACCAGAGTAGTCAGACCATCCATCCAGGTTAAATCCCTTCAGCAGAACTCTCAACCAGAGTAGTCAGACCATCCATCCCAGGTTAAATCCCTTCATCTCCTCTCAACCAGAGTAGTCAGACCATCCATCCAGGTTAAATCCCTTCATCTCCTCTCAACCAGAGTAGTCAGACCATCCATCCAGGTTAAATCCCTTCAGCAGAACTCACAACAAGGCTAGTCAGACCATCCATCCCAGGTTAAATACCTTCAGCAGAACTCACAACAAGGCTAGTCAGACCATCCATCCCAGGTTAAATCCCTTCAGCAGAACTCACAACAAGGCTAGTCAGACCATCCATCCCAGGTTAAATCCCTTCAGCAGAACTCACAACAAGGCTAGGCAGACCATCCATCCAGGTTAAATCCCTTCAGCAGAACTCACAACAAGGCTAGTCAGACCATCCATCCAGGTTAAATCCCTTCATCTCCTCTCAACCAGAGTAGTCAGACCGTCCATCCAGGTTAAATCCCTTCAGCAGAACTCACAACAAGGCTAGTCAGACCATCCATCCCAGGTTAAATCCCTTCAGCAGAACTCACAACAAGGCTAGTCAGACCATCCATCCCAGGTTAAATACCTTCAGCAGAACTCACAACAAGGCTAGTCAGACCATCCATCCCAGGTTAAATCCCTTCAGCAGAACTCACACCAAGGCTAGTCAGACCATCCGTCCAGGTTAAATCCCTTCAGCAGAACTCACAACAAGGCTAGTCAGACCATCCATCCCAGGTTAAACCTCTTCATCTCCTCTCAACAAGGCTAGTCAGACCATCCATCCCAGGTTAAATCCCTTCAGCAGAACTCACAACAAGGCTAGGCAGACCATCCATCCAGGTTAAATCCCTTCAGCAGAACTCACAACAAGGCTAGTCAGACCATCCATCCAGGTTAAATCCCTTCATCTCCTCTCAACCAGAGTAGTCAGACCGTCCATCCAGGTTAAATCCCTTCAGCAGAACTCACAACAAGGCTAGTCAGACCATCCATCCCAGGTTAAATCCCTTCAGCAGAACTCACAACAAGGCTAGTCAGACCATCCATCCCAGGTTAAATCCCTTCATCTCCTCACAACAAGGCTAGTCAGACCATCCATCCCAGGTTTAATCCCTTCATCTCCTCACAACAAGGCTAGTCAGACCATCCATCCAGGTTAAATCCCTTCAGCAGAACTCACAACAAGGCTAGTCAGACCATCCATCCCAGGTTAAACCTCTTCAGCAGAACTCACAACAAGGCTAGTCAGACCATCCATCCAGGTTAAATCCCTTCAGCAGAACTCACAACAAGGCTAGTCAGACCATCCATCCCAGGTTAAATCCCTTCAGCAGAACTCACAACAAGGCTAGTCAGACCATCCATCCCAGGTTAAATCCCCTCAGCAGAACTCACAACAAGGCTAGTCAGACCATCCATCCCAGGTTAAATCCCTTCAGCAGAACTCACAACAAGGCTAGTCAGACCATCCATCCAGGTTAAATCCCTTCAGCAGAACTCACAACAAGGCTAGTCAGACCATCCATCCCAGGTTAAATCCCCTCAGCAGAACTCACAACAAGGCTAATCAGACCATCCATCCCAGGTTAAATCCCTTCAGCAGAACTCACAACAAGGCTAATCAGACCATCCATCCAGGTTAAATCCCTTCAGCAGAACTCACAACAAGGCTAATCAGACCATCCATCCAGGTTAAATCCCTTCAGCAGAACTCACAACAAGGCTAATCAGACCATCCATCCAGGTTAAATCCCTTCAGCAGAACTCACAACAAGGCTAATCAGACCATCCATCCCAGGTTAAATCCCTTCAGCAGAACTCACAACAAGGCTAGTCAGACCATCCATCCCAGGTTAAATCCCTTCAGCAGAACTCACAACAAGGCTAATCAGACCATCCATCCCAGGTTAAATCCCTTCAGCAGAACTGACAACAAGGCTAGTCAGACCATCCATCCCAGGTTAAATCCCTTCAGCAGAACTCACAACAAGGCTAGTCACAGACGGACCACACAGACACTGTACACAACACACATTTCATACGCTGTAATTCAAAACACTTAACACTCAGTCTAAACTATGAGCCACGTTTAGTTACGGAGCTGTATCATAATCACCATAATATGATTTCAGAGTCATTTGGGCAACAGATGAAAGACCCTGACAGACAGATGGTCCTTGGCAGCGAGGTACGGGATGGCTTTGTCTGCTGTATGTAGATGGTTTAAAACGTGGGTGTTCTTCTTGCAGTTGACTCTCTGTGGATCCTACAGACGACTGTCTCGCTAACGCAGAGAACAACACGTCTCAATCTGAAATACTGTTATTGTAGTCTGTTCTGTGTCGTCCAACTGTAGAGTACCCAGCAGGCTCTGAAGAAGAAGAATTCTACTGAAATGATCCAAAGGCCTCTTGACTCATGTCCTGGTCTTTAGAGAGACCTCCTTAGAACCTCTAACCCACTGTTATGTCCTGGTCTTTAGAGAGACCTCCTTAGAACCTCTAACCCACTGTTATGTCCGGGTCTTTAGAGAGACATCCTTAGAACCTCTAACCCACTGTTATGTCCTGGTCATTAGAGAGACATCCTTAGAACCTCTAACCCACTGTTATGTCCTGACCTCCTTAGAACCTCTAACCCACTGTTATGTCCTGGTCTTTAGAGAGACATCCTTAGAACCTCTAACCCACTGTTATGTCCTGGTCATTAGAGAGACATCCTTAGAACCTCTAACCCACTGTTATGTCCGGGTCTTTAGAGAGACATCCTTAGAACCTCTAACCCACTGTTATGTCCTGGTCATTAGAGAGACCTCCTTAGAACCTCTAACCTACTGTTATGTCCTGGTCTTTAGAGAGACCGCCTTAGAACCTCTAACCCACTGTTATGTCCTGGTCATTAGAGACCTCCTTAGAACCTCTAACCCACTGTTATGTCCTGACCTCCTTAGAACCTCTAACCCACTGTTATGTCCTGACCTCCTTAGAACCTCTAACCCACTGTTATGTCCTGGTCATTAGAGAGACCCCCTTAGAACCTCTAACCCACTGTTATGTCCTGGTCATTAGAGAGACATCCTTAGAACCTCTAACCCACTGTTATGTCCTGGTCATTAGAGAGACATCCTTAGAACCTCTAATCTACTGTTATGTCCTGGTCTTTAGAGAGACCCCCTTAGAACCTCTAACCCACTGTTATGTCCTGGTCTTTAGAGAGACCCCCTTAGAACCTCTAACCCACTGTTATGTCCTGGTCATTAGAGAAACCTCCTTAGAACCTCTAACCCACTGTTATGTCCTGGTCTTTAGAGAGACATCCTTAGAACCTCTAACCCACTGTTATGTCCTGGTCATTAGAGAGACATCCTTAGAACCTCTAACCCACTGTTATGTCCTGACCTCCTTAGAACCTCTAACCTTTACTGAACCTCTAACCCACTGTTATGTCCTGGTCTTTATGTCCTGACCTCCTTAGAACCTCTAACCTACTGCTACTGGTCGCCTTAGAACCTCTAACCCACTGTTATGTCCTGGTCATTAGAGAGACCTCCTTAGAACCTCTAACCCACTGTTATGTCCTGACCTCCTTAGAACCTCTAACCCACTGTTATGTCCTGGTCATTAGAGAGACATCCTTAGAACCTCCAACCCACTGTTATGTCCTGGTCATTAGAGAGACCTCCTTAGAACCTCCTTAGAACCCCCTAACAGTATTAGACTGAGTGGGGATAACAGTATTAGACTGAGTGGGGATAACAGTATTAGACTGAGTGGGGATAACAGTAGTAGACTGAGTGGGGATAACAGTATTAGACTGAGTGGGGATAACAGTATTAGACTGAGTGGGGATAACAGTAGTAGACTGAGTGGGGATAACAGTATTAGACTGAGTGGGGATAACAGTATTAGACTGAGTGGGGATAACAGTATTAGACTGAGTGGGGATAACAGTATTAGACTGAGTGGGGATAACAGTATTAGACTGTATTAGACTGAGTGGGGATAACAGTATTAGACTGAGTGGGGATAACAGTAGTAGACTGAGTGGAGATAACAGTATTAGACTGAGTGGGGATAACAGTATTAGACTGAGTGGGGATAACAGTAGTAGACTGAGTGGGGATAACAGTATTAGACTGAGTGGGGATAACAGTAGTAGACTGAGTGGGGATAACAGTATTAGACTGAGTGGGGATAACAGTATTAGACTGAGTGGGGATAACAGTATTAGACTGAGTGGGGATAACAGTATTAGACTGAGTGGGGATAACAGTATTAGACTGAGTGGGGATAACAGTATTAGACTGAGTGGGGATAACAGTATTAGACTGAGTGGGGATAACAGTATTAGACTGTATTAGACTGAGTGGGGATAACAGTATTAGACTGAGTGGGGATAACAGTATTAGACTGAGTGGGGATAACAGTAGTAGACTGAGTGGGGATAACAGTATTAGACTGAGTGGGGATAACAGTATTAGACTGAGTGGGGATAACAGTAGTAGACTGAGTGGGGATAACAGTATTAGACTGAGTGGAGATAACAGTATTAGACTGAGTGGAGATAACAGTATTAGACTGAGTGGGGATAACAGTATTAGACTAGTAGACTGTATTAGACTGAGTGGGGATAACAGTATTGGGGATAACAGTATTGAGTGGGGATAACAGTATTAGACTGAGTGGGGATAACAGTATTAGACTGAGTGGGGATAACAGTAGTAGACTGAGTGGGGATAACAGTATTAGACTGAGTGGGTATTAGACTGAGATAACAGTATTAGACTGAGTGGGGATAACAGTATTAGACTGAGTGGGGATAACTGTATTAGACTGAGTGGGGATAACAGTATTAGACTGAGTGGGGATAACAGTATTAGACTGAGTGGGGATAACAGTATTAGACTGAGTGGGGATAACAGTATTAGACTGTATTAGACTGAGTGGGGATAACAGTATTAGACTGAGTGGGGATAACAGTATTAGACTGTATTAGACTGAGTGGGGATAACAGTATTAGACTGAGTGGGGATAACAGTATTAGACTGAGTGGGGATAACAGTATTAGACTGAGTGGGGATAACAGTATTAGACTGAGTGGGGATAACAGTAGTAGACTGTATTGACTGAGTGGGGATGAGTGGGGATAACAGTATTAGACTGAGTGGGGATAACAGTATTAGACTGAGTGGGGATAACAGTATTAGACTGAGTGGGGATAACAGTAGTAGACTGAGTGGGGATAACAGTATTAGACTGAGTGGGGATAACAGTATTAGACTGAGTGGGGATAACAGTATTAGACTGAGTGGGGATAACAGTATTAGACTGAGTGGGGACATATTAGTAGTAGACTGAGTGGGGATAACAGTATTAGACTGAGTGGGAATAACAGTAGTAGACTGAGTGGGGATAACAGTATTAGACTGAGTGGGGATAACAGTAGTAGACTGTATTAGACTGAGTGGAGATAACAGTAGTAGACTGAGTGGGGATAACAGTAGTAGACTGAGTGGGGATAACAGTATTAGACTGAGTGGGGATAACAGTATTAGACTGAGTGGGGATAACAGTAGTAGACTGAGTGGGGATAACAGTAGTAGACTGAGTGGGGATAACAGTATTAGACTGTATTAGACTGAGTGGGGATAACAGTATTAGACTGAGTGGGGATAACAGTATTAGACTGTATTAGACTGAGTGGGGATAACAGTATTAGACTGAGTGGGGATAACAGTAGTAGACTGAGTGGGGATAACAGTATTAGACTGAGTGGGGATAACAGTATTAGACTGAGTGGGGATAACAGTAGTAGACTGAGTGGGGATAACAGTAGTAGACTGAGTGGGGATAACAGTATTAGACTGAGTGGGGATAACAGTATTAGACTGAGTGGGGATAACAGTAGTAGACTGAGTGGGGATAACAGTATTAGACTGAGTGGGGATAACAGTATTAGACTGAGTGGGGATAACAGTATTAGACTGAGTGGGGATAACAGTATTAGACTGAGTGGGGATAACAGTATTAGACTGTATTAGACTGAGTGGGGATAACAGTATTAGACTGAGTGGGGATAACAGTATTAGACTGAGTGGGGATAACAGTATTAGACTGAATGGGGATAACAGTATTAGACTGAGTGGGGACAGTATTAGACTGAGTGGGGATAACAGTATTAGACTGAGTGGGGATAACAGTATTAGACTGAGTGGGGATAACAGTATTAGACTGAGTGGGGATAACAGTATTAGACTGAGTGGGGATAACAGTATTAGACTGAGTGGGGATAACAGTATTAGACTGAGTGGGGATAACAGTATTAGACTGAGTGGGGATAACAGTAGTAGACTGAGTGGGGATAACAGTAGTAGACTGAGTGGGGATAACAGTAGTAGACTGAGTGGGGATAACAGTATTAGACTGAGTGGGGATAACAGTATTAGACTGAGTGGGGATAACAGTATTAGACTGAGTGGGGATAACAGTATTAGACTGAGTGGGGATAACAGTAGTAGACTGAGTGGGGATAACAGTATTAGACTGAGTGGGGATAACAGTATTAGACTGAGTGGGGATAACAGTAGTAGACTGAGTGGGGATAACAGTATTAGACTGAGTGGGGATAACAGTATTAGACTGAGTGGGGATAACAGTATTAGACTGAGTGGGGATAACAGTATTAGACTGAGTGGGGATAACAGTAGTAGACTGAGTGGGGATAACAGTATTAGACTGAGTGGGGATAACAGTAGTAGACTGAGTGGGGATAACAGTATTAGACTGAGTGGGGATAACAGTATTAGACTGAGTGGGGATAACA
>NW_027040261.1:157500-213890 GCF_034236695.1 Oncorhynchus nerka
GAGTGTAGAGGCGGCAGGGTAGCCTAGTGGTTAGAGTGTAGAGGCGGCAGGGTAGCCTAGTGGTTAGAGCGTTGGACTAGTAGCCGGAAGGTTGCAAGTTCAAACCCCCGAGCTGACAAGGTACAAATCTGTCGTTCTGCACCTGAACAGTCAGTTAACCCACTGTTCCTAGGACGTCATTGAAAATAAGAATTTGTTCTTAACAGACTTGCCTAGTTTAAATAAAGGTAAAATAAATACATAATAACAAAGTGAAAACAGGTTTTTAGACATTTTTGTAAACACCTTATTTACATAAGTATTCACACCTTGTGCTGTGAGACTCAACATTGACCTCTGGTGCTTCCTGTTTCCATTGACCTCCGGTGCATCCTGTTTCCATTGAGCTCAGGTGCTTCCTGTTTCCATTGACCTCAGGTGCTTCCTGTTTCCATTGACCTCAGGTGCTTCCTGTTTCCATTGAGCTCAGGTGCTTCCTGTTTCCATTGAGCTCAGGTGCTTCCTGTTTCCATTGACCTCAGGTGCTTCCTGTTTCCATTGATCATCCTTGAGATGTTTCTAGAATTTGATTGGAGTCCACCTGTCATAAATTCAATTGATTGGACATGATTTGGAAAGGCACACACCTGTCTATATAAGGTCCCTCAGTTGACAATGCATGTCAGAGCAAAAACCAAGCCATGAGGTTGAAGAAATTGTCCGTAGAGCTCCGAGACAGGATCGTGTCGAGGCATATATCTGGGGAAGTGTACCAATCAATTTCTGCAGCATTGAAGGTCCCCAAGAACACAGTGGCCTCCATCATTCTTAAATGGAAGAAGTTTGGAACGACCAAGACTCTTCCTAGAGCTGGCCACCTGGCCAAACTGAGCAATCTGGGGAGAAGGGCCTTGGTCAGGGAGGTGACCAAGAACCCGATGGTCACTCTGACAGAGCTCCAGAGTTCCTCTGTGGAGATGGGAGAACCTTCCAGAAGGACAACCATCTCTGCAGCACTCCACCAATCAGGCCTTTATGGTAGAGTGGCCAGACGGAATCCACTCCTCAGTAAAAAGACACATGACAGCCCGCTATGAGTCTTCCTGAATGCACCTAAAGGACCCTCAGACCATGAGAAACAAGATTCTCTGGTCTGATGAAACCAAGATTGAACTCTTTAGCCTGATTGCCAAGCGACACGCCTGGAGGAAACCTGGCACCATCCCTACGTTGAAGCATAGTGTTGGCAGTATCCATGGGGATGTTTTTCAGCAACAGGGAGTGGGAGGCTGTAATCGCTGCCAAAGGTGCTACAACAAACAAACCGAGTAAAGGGTCTGAATGGTTATGTAAATGTGATATATATATTAATTTTTAATACATTTGCAAACATTTGTAAAAACCGGCTTATGCTTTATCATTATGGGGTATTGTGATGTCATTATGGGGTATTGTGATGTCATTATGGGGTATTGTGATGTCATTATGGGGTATTGTGTGTAGATTGATGAAGTAAAACAACAATTGAATGAATTTTAGAATAAGGCTGTAACGTAACAAAATGTGGATAAACTCTTAGAATGCACTGTAAACATACCAACCTCCAGACACGGAGGACGTACAACAAGAATGTGGCAACAGGACCAACATCAGCAGGTTCATCAGTCAGAGTGGTAGGTCTATATACTGACTATCAGCAGGTTCATCAGAGTGGTAGGTCTGTGTACTGACATCAGCAGGTTCATCAGAGTGGTAGGTCTATGTACTGACATCAGTCAGAGTGGTAGGTCTGTGTACTGACATCAGTCAGAGTGGTAGGTCTATATACTGACATCAGTCAGAGTGGTAGGTCTATATACTGACATCAGTCAGAGTGGTAGGTCTATAGACTGACATCAGTCAGAGTGGTAGGTCTATATACTGACATCAGTCAGAGTGGTAGGTCTGTGTACTGACATCAGTCAGAGTGGTAGGTCTATATACTGACATCAGTCAGAGTGGTAGGTCTGTGTACTGACATCAGTCAGAGTGGTAGGTCTATATACTGACATCAGTCAGAGTGGTAGGTCTATATACTGACTATCAGCAGGTTCATCAGAGTGGTAGGTCTATGTACTGACATCAGTCAGAGTGGTAGGTCTGTGTACTGACATCAGTCAGAGTGGTAGGTCTATGTACTGACATCAGTCAGAGTGGTAGGTCTGTGTACTGACATCAGTCAGAGTGGTAGGTCTATATACTGACATCAGTCAGAGTGGTAGGTCTGTGTACTGACATCAGTCAGAGTGGTAGGTCTATATACTGACATCAGTCAGAGTGGTAGGTCTGTGTACTGACATCAGTCAGAGTGGTAGGTCTATATACTGACATCAGTCAGAGTGGTAGGTCTATATACTGACATCAGTCAGAGTGGTAGGTCTATAGACTGACATCAGTCAGAGTGGTAGGTCTATATACTGACATCAGTCAGAGTGGTAGGTCTGTGTACTGACATCAGTCAGAGTGGTAGGTCTATATACTGACATCAGTCAGAGTGGTAGGTCTGTGTACTGACATCAGTCAGAGTGGTAGGTCTATATACTGACATCAGTCAGAGTGGTAGGTCTGTGTACTGACATCAGTCAGAGTGGTAGGTCTATATACTGACATCAGTCAGAGTGGTAGGTCTATATACTGACATCAGTCAGAGTGGTAGGTCTATATACTGACATCAGTCAGAGTGGTAGGTCTGTGTACTGACATCAGAGTGGTAGGTCTATATACTGACATCAGTCAGAGTGGTAGGTCTATATACTGACATCAGTCAGAGTGGTAGGTCTGTGTACTGACATCAGTCAGAGTGGTAGGTCTATATACTGACATCAGTCAGAGTGGTAGGTCTATATACTGACATCAGTCAGAGTGGTAGGTCTATATACTGACATCAGTCAGAGTGGTAGGTCTATACTGACATCAGTCAGAGTGGTAGGTCTGTGTACTGACATCAGAGTGGTAGGTCTATATACTGACATCAGTCAGAGTGGTAGGTCTATGTACTGACATCAGTCAGAGTGGTAGGTCTGTGTACTGACATCAGTCAGAGTGGTAGGTCTATGTACTGACATCAGTCAGAGTGGTAGGTCTGTGTACTGACATCAGTCAGAGTGGTAGGTCTATGTACTGACATCAGTCAGAGTGGTAGGTCTGTATACTGACATCAGTCAGAGTGGTAGGTCTGTGTACTGACATCAGCAGGTTCATCAGAGTGGTAGGTCTGTGTACTGACATCAGGCAGAGTGGTAGGTCTATATACTGACATCAGTCAGAGTGGTAGGTCTATATACTGACATCAGTCAGAGTGGTAGGTCTGTGTACTGACATCAGTCAGAGTGGTAGGTCTATGTACTGACATCAGTCAGAGTGGTAGGTCTATATACTGACATCAGTCAGAGTGGTAGGTCTGTGTACTGACATCAGTCAGAGTGGTAGGTCTGTGTACTGACATCAGCAGGTTCATCAGAGTGGTAGGTCTGTGTACTGACATCAGCAGGTTCATCAGTCAGAGTGGTAGGTCTATATACTGACATCAGTCAGAGTGGTAGGTCTATGTACTGACATATGCAGGTTCATCAGTCAGAGTGGTAGGTCTATATACTGACATCAGTCAGAGTAGTAGGTCTATATACTGACATCAGTCAGAGTGGTAGGTCTGTGTACTGACATCAGTCAGAGTGGTAGGTCTATATACTGACATCAGTCAGAGTGGTAGGTCTGTGTACTGACATCAGTCAGAGTGGTAGGTATGTGTACTGACATCAGTCAGAGTAGTAGGTCTATATACTGACATCAGTCAGAGTGGTAGGTCTATGTACTGACATCAGCAGGTTCATCAGTCAGAGTGGTAGGTCTGTATACTGACATCAGTCAGAGTGGTAGGTCTGTGTACTGACATCAGCAGGTTCATCAGTCAGAGTAGTAGGTCTATATACTGACATCAGTCAGAGTAGTAGGTCTATATACTGACATCAGTCAGAGTGGTAGGTCTGTGTACTGACATCAGTCAGAGTGGTAGGTCTATATACTGACATCAGCAGGTTCATCAGTCAGAGTAGTAGGTCTATATACTGACATCAGCAGGTTCATCAGAGTGGTAGGTCTATGTACTGACATCAGTCAGAGTAGTAGGTCTATATACTGACATCAGCAGGTTCATCAGTCAGAGTGGTAGGTCTGTGTACTGACATCAGTCAGAGTGGTAGGTCTATATACTGACATCAGTCAGAGTGGTAGGTCTGTGTACTGACATCAGTCAGAGTGGTAGGTCTATATACTGACATCAGTCAGAGTGGTAGGTCTGTGTGCTGACATCAGTCAGAGTGGTAGGTCTATATACTGACATCAGTCAGAGTGGTAGGTCTGTGTACTGACATCAGTCAGAGTGGTAGGTCTATATACTGACATCAGTCAGAGTGGTAGGTCTGTGTACTGACATCAGTCAGAGTGGTAGGTCTATATACTGACATCAGTCAGAGTGGTAGGTCTATATACTGACATCAGTCAGAGTGGTAGGTCTATATACTGACATCAGTCAGAGTGGTAGGTCTGTGTACTGACATCAGAGTGGTAGGTCTATATACTGACATCAGTCAGAGTGGTAGGTCTATATACTGACATCAGTCAGAGTGGTAGGTCTGTGTACTGACATCAGTCAGAGTGGTAGGTCTATATACTGACATCAGTCAGAGTGGTAGGTCTGTGTACTGACATCAGTCAGAGTGGTAGGTCTATATACTGACATCAGTCAGAGTGGTAGGTCTATATACTGACATCAGTCAGAGTGGTAGGTCTATATACTGACATCAGTCAGAGTGGTAGGTCTATATACTGACATCAGTCAGAGTGGTAGGTCTATATACTGACATCAGTCAGAGTGGTAGGTCTGTGTACTGACATCAGAGTGGTAGGTCTATATACTGACATCAGTCAGAGTGGTAGGTCTATGTACTGACATCAGTCAGAGTGGTAGGTCTGTGTACTGACATCAGTCAGAGTGGTAGGTCTATGTACTGACATCAGTCAGAGTGGTAGGTCTATATACTGACATCAGTCAGAGTGGTAGGTCTGTGTACTGACATCAGTCAGAGTGGTAGGTCTATGTACTGACATCAATCAGAGTGGTAGGTCTGTATACTGACATCAGTCAGAGTGGTAGGTCTGTGTACTGACATCAGCAGGTTCATCAGAGTGGTAGGTCTGTGTACTGACATCAGGCAGAGTGGTAGGTCTATATACTGACATCAGTCAGAGTGGTAGGTCTTTATACTGACATCAGTCAGAGTGGTAGGTCTGTGTACTGACATCAGTCAGAGTGGTAGGTCTATGTACTGACATCAGTCAGAGTGGTAGGTCTATATACTGACATCAGTCAGAGTGGTAGGTCTGTGTACTGACATCAGTCAGAGTGGTAGGTCTGTGTACTGACATCAGCAGGTTCATCAGAGTGGTAGGTCTGTGTACTGACATCAGCAGGTTCATCAGTCAGAGTGGTAGGTCTATATACTGACATCAGTCAGAGTGGTAGGTCTATGTACTGACATCAGCAGGTTCATCAGTCAGAGTGGTAGGTCTATATACTGACATCAGTCAGAGTAGTAGGTCTATATACTGACATCAGTCAGAGTGGTAGGTCTGTGTACTGACATCAGTCAGAGTGGTAGGTCTATATACTGACATCAGTCAGAGTGGTAGGTCTGTGTACTGACATCAGTCAGAGTGGTAGGTCTGTGTACTGACATCAGTCAGAGTAGTAGGTCTATATACTGACATCAGTCAGAGTGGTAGGTCTATGTACTGACATCAGCAGGTTCATCAGTCAGAGTAGTAGGTCTATATACTGACATCAGTCAGAGTAGTAGGTCTATATACTGACATCAGTCAGAGTGGTAGGTCTGTGTACTGACATCAGTCAGAGTGGTAGGTCTATATACTGACATCAGCAGGTTCATCAGTCAGAGTAGTAGGTCTATATACTGACATCAGCAGGTTCATCAGAGTGGTAGGTCTATGTACTGACATCAGTCAGTGTAGTAGGTCTATATACTGACATCAGCAGGTTCATCAGTCAGAGTGGTAGGTCTGTGTACTGACATCAGTCAGAGTGGTAGGTCTATATACTGACATCAGTCAGAGTGGTAGGTCTGTGTACTGACATCAGTCAGAGTGGTAGGTCTATATACTGACATCAGTCAGAGTGGTAGGTCTGTGTGCTGACATCAGTCAGAGTAGTAGGTCTATATACTGACATCAGTCAGAGTAGTAGGTCTATATACTGACATCAGTCAGAGTGGTAGGTCTGTGTACTGACATCAGTCAGAGTAGTAAGTCTATATACTGACATCAGTCAGAGTGGTAGGTCTATATACTGACATCAGTCAGAGTGTTAGGTCTGTGTACTGACATCAGTCAGAGTAGTAGGTCTATATACTGACATCAGTCAGAGTAGTAGGTCTATATACTGACATCAGTCAGAGTGGTAGGTATGTGTACTGACATCAGTCAGAGTAGTATGTCTATATACTGACATCAGTCAGAGTGGTAGGTCTGTGTACTGACATCAGTCAGAGTAGTAGGTCTATATACTGACATCAGCAGGTTCATCAGTCAGAGTGGTAGGTCTATATACTGACATCAGTCAGAGTAGTAGGTCTATATACTGACATCAGTCAGAGTAGTAGGTCTATATACTGACATCAGTCAGAGTAGTAGGTCTATATACTGACATCAGTCAGAGTAGTAGGTCTATATACTGACATCAGCAGGTTCATCAGTCAGAGTAGTAGGTCTATATACTGACATCAGTCAGAGTAGTAGGTCTATATACTGACATCAGTCAGAGTAGTAGGTCTATATACTGACATCAGTCAGAGTAGTAGGTCTATATACTGACATCAGTCAGAGTAGTAGGTCTATATACTGACATCAGCAGGTTCATCAGTCAGAGTGGTAGGTCTATATACTGACATCAGTCAGAGTGTTAGGTCTGTGTACTGACATCAGTCAGAGTGGTAGGTCTGTGTACTGACATCAGTCAGAGTGGTAGGTCTATGTACTGACATCAGCAGGTTCATCAGAGTGGTAGGTCTGTGTACTGACATAAGTCAGAGTGGTAGGTCTGTGTACTGACATCAGTCAGAGTGGTAGGTCTATGTACTGACATCAGGAGGTTCATCAGAGTGGTAGGTCTGTGTACTGACATCAGTCAGAGTGGTAGGTCTGTGTTCTGACATCAGTCAGAGTGGTAGGTCTGTGTACTGACATCAGTCAGAGTGGTAGGTCTGTGTACTGACATCAGCAGGTTCATCAGAGTGGTAGGTCTATATACTGACATCAGTCAGAGTGGTAGGTCTATGTACTGACATCAGCAGGTTCATCAGAGTGGTAGGTCTATATACTGACATCAGTCAGAGTGGTAGGTCTATGTACTGACATCAGCAGGTTCATCAGAGTGGTAGGTCTATATACTGACATCAGTCAGAGTGGTAGGTCGGTGTACTGACATCAGTCAGAGTGGTAGGTCTGTGTACTGACATCAGTCAGAGTGGTAGGTCTGTGTACTGACATCAGTCAGAGTGGTAGGTATATGTACTGACATCTGCAGGTTCATCAGTCAGAGTGGTAGGTCTGTGTACTGACATCAGTCAGAGTGGTAGGTCTGTGTACTGACAGTCAGTGGTAGGTCTATATACTGACATCAGTCAGAGTGGTAGGTCTATGTACTGACATCAGTCAGAGTGGTAGGTCTGTGTACTGACATCAGTCAGAGTGGTAGGTCTGTGTACTGACATCAGTCAGAGTGGTAGGTCTATGTACTGACATCAGTCAGAGTGGTAGGTCTGTGTACTGACATCAGTCAGAGTGGTAGGTCTGTGTACTGACATCAGTCAGAGTGGTAGGTCTATGTACTGACATCAGTCAGAGTGGTAGGTCTGTGTACTGACATCAGTCAGAGTAGTAGGTCTATATACTGACATCAGCAGGTTCATCAGTCAGAGTGGTAGGTCTGTGTACTGACATCAGTCAGAGTGGTAGGTCTGTGTACTGACATCAGTCAGAGTGGTAGGTCTGTGTACTGACATCAGTCAGAGTGGTAGGTCTGTGTACTGACATCAGTCAGAGTGGTAGGTCTGTGTACTGACATCAGTCAGAGTGGTAGGTCTGTGTACTGACATCAGTCAGAGTGGTAGGTCTGTGTACTGACATCAGTCAGAGTGGTAGGTCTGTATACTGACATCAGCAGGTTCATCAGAGTGGTAGGTCTATGTACTGACATCAGTCAGAGTGGTAGGTCTGTGTACTGACATCAGTCAGAGTGGTAGGTCTGTGTACCGACATCAGCAGGTTCATCAGAGTGGTAGGTCTGTGTACTGACATCAGTCAGAGTGGTAGGTCTGTGTACTGACATCAGTCAGAGTGGTAGGTCTGTGTACTGACATCAGTCAGAGTGGTAGGTCTGTGTACTGGCATCAGTCAGAGTGGTAGGTCTGTGTACTGACATCAGTCAGAGTGGTAGGTCTATATACTGACATCAGTCAGAGTGGTAGGTCTGTGTACTGACATCAGTCAGAGTGGTAGGTCTATATACTGACATCAGTCAGAGTGGTAGGTCTATATACTGACATCAGTCAGAGTGGTAGGTCTATATACTGACATCAGTCAGAGTGGTAGGTCTGTGTACTGACATCAGTCAGAGCGGTAGGTCTATATACTGACATCAGTCAGAGTGGTAGGTCTATGTACTGACATCAGTCAGAGTGGTAGGTCTATATACTGACATCAGCAGGTTCATCAGTCAGAGTGGTAGGTCTATGTACTGACATCAGTCAGAGTGGTAGGTCTATATACTGACATCAGTCAGAGTGGTAGGTATATGTACTGACATCTGCAGGTTCATCAGTCAGAGTGGTAGGTCTGTGTACTGACATCAGTCAGAGTGGTAGGTCTGTGTACTGACATTAGTCAGAGTGGTAGGTCTATATACTGACATCAGTCAGAGTGGTAGGTCTATGTACTGACATCAGTCAGAGTGGTAGGTCTGTGTACTGACATCAGTCAGAGTGGTAGGTCTGTGTACTGACATCAGTCAGAGTGGTAGGTCTGTACTGACATCAGTCAGAGTGAGGTCTGTGTACTGACATCAGTCAGAGTGGTAGGTCTGTGTACTGACATCAGTCAGAGTGGTAGGTCTATGTACTGACATCAGTCAGAGTGGTAGGTCTGTGTACTGACATCAGTCAGAGTAGTAGGTCTATATACTGACATCAGCAGGTTCATCAGTCAGAGTGGTAGGTCTGTGTACTGACATCAGTCAGAGTGGTAGGTCTGTGTACTGACATCAGTCAGAGTGGTAGGTCTGTGTACTGACATCAGTCAGAGTGGTAGGTCTGTGTACTGACATCAGTCAGAGTGGTAGGTCTGTGTACTGACATCAGTCAGAGTGGTAGGTCTGTGTACTGACATCAGTCAGAGTGGTAGGTCTATGTACTGACATCAGTCAGAGTGGTAGGTCTGTGTACTGACATCAGTTAGAGTGGTAGGTCTATATACTGACATCAGTCAGAGTGGTAGGTCTGTGTACTGACATCAGTCAGAGTGGTAGGTCTATGTACTGACATCAGTCAGAGTGGTAGGTCTGTATACTGACATCAGCAGGTTCATCAGAGTGGTAGGTCTATGTACTGACATCAGTCAGAGTGGTAGGTCTGTGTACTGACATCAGTCAGAGTGGTAGGTCTGTGTACCGACATCAGCAGGTTCATCAGAGTGGTAGGTCTGTGTACTGACATCAGTCAGAGTGGTAGGTCTGTGTACTGACATCAGTCAGAGTGGTAGGTCTGTGTACTGACATCAGTCAGAGTGGTAGGTCTGTGTACTGGCATCAGTCAGAGTGGTAGGTCTGTGTACTGACATCAGTCAGAGTGGTAGGTCTATATACTGACATCAGTCAGAGTGGTAGGTCTGTGTACTGACATCAGTCAGAGTGGTAGGTCTATATACTGACATCAGTCAGAGTGGTAGGTCTATATACTGACATCAGTCAGAGTGGTAGGTCTGTGTACTGACATCAGTCAGAGTGGTAGGTCTATATACTGACATCAGTCAGAGTGGTAGGTCTATGTACTGACATCAGTCAGAGTGGTAGGTCTATATACTGACATCAGCAGGTTCATCAGTCAGAGTGGTAGGTCTATGTACTGACATCAGTCAGAGTGGTAGGTCTATATACTGACATCAGTCAGAGTGGTAGGTCTGTGTACTGACATCAGTCAGAGTGGTAGGTCTATGTACTGACATCAGTCAGAGTGGTAGGTCTATATACTGACATCAGCAGGTTCATCAGGGAGGAATTCTCTTTTGTTTTGTGAGAACATGTATCGACTTTTTCTCACGACAGTATATCATATTCTCAACAAACCAGGTGGGATTCACACACACACACACACACACACACACACACACACACACACACACACACACACACACACACACACACACACACACACACACACACACACACACACACACACACAGTGCTCTGCAGCTCCCCCAGGCCAGATGGCAGTACGCCCAGTGATTCATCCTCTGTGTCTGAGCACCAGATGTTTTCAGATGTTGTTTTTCCTGTCATCAAAGAGACGAGCTGAGATGGGCTGAGAAACACCCAGAACAATGATGTCCCAAATGGAACCATGTTGCCTACAAAGTACACTACTGTTGACCAGGACCTATAGGGCTCTACTGTTGACCAGGGCCCATAGGGCTCTACTGTTGACCAGGACCCATAGGGCTCTACTGTTGACCAGGACCTATAGGGCTCTACTGTTGACCAGGACCCATAGGGCTCTACTGTTGACCAGGACCCACAGGGCTCTACTGTTGTCCAGGACCTATAGGGCTCTACTGTTGACCAGGACTCTACTGTTGACCAGGACTCTACTGTTGACCAGCACCCATAGGGCTCTACTGTTGACCAGGACCCATAGGGCTCTACTGTTGACCAGGACCCATAGGGCTCTACTGTTGACCAGGGCTCTACTGTTGACCAGGACTCTACTGTTGACCAGGACCCATAGGGCTCTACTGCTGACCAGGACCCATAGGGCTCTACTGTTGACCAGGACCCATAGGGCTCTACTGTTGACCAGGACTCTACTGTTGACCAGGACTCTACTGTTGACCAGGACCTATAGGGCTCTGCTGTTGACCAGGACCCATTGGGCTCTACTGTTGACCAGGACCCATAGGGCTCTACTGTTGACCAGGACCCATAGGTCTCTACTGCTGACCAGGACCCATAGGGCTCTACTGTTGACCAGGACTTTACTGTTGACCAGGACCTATAGAGTACACTACTGTTGACCAGGACCCACAGGGCTCTACTGTTGACCAGGACCTATAGAGTACACTACTGTTAACCAGGACCCACAGGGCTCTACTGTTGACCAGGACCCATAGGGCTCTACTGTTGACCAGGACTTTACTGTTGACCAGGACCTATAGAGTACACTACTGTTGACCAGGACCCACAGGGCTCTACTGTTGACCAGGACCTATAGAGTACACTACTGTTAACCAGGACCCACAGGGCTCTACTGTTGACCAGGACCCATAGGGCTCTACTGTTGACCAGGACCCATAGGGCTCTACTGTTGACCAGGACCCATAGGGCTCTACTGTTGACCAAGACCCATAGGGCTCTACTGTTGACCAGTGCACATAGGGCTCTACTGTTGACCAGGACCCATAGGGCTCTACTGTTGATCAGGACCCATAGGGCTCTACTGTTGACCAGGACCTTTAGAGCTCTACTGTTGACCAGGACCTTTAGGGCTCTACTGTTGACCAGGACCCATAGGGCTCTACTGTTGACCAGGGCGCATAGAGCTCTACTGTTGACCAGGACCTTTCGGGCTCTACTGTTGACCAGGACCCATAGGGCTCTACTGTTGACCAGGGCCCATAGAGCTCTACTATTGACCAGGATCCATAGGGTTCTACTGTTGGCCATGACCTGTAGAGCTCTACTGTTGACCAGACCCCGTAGAGCTCTACTGTTGACCAGGGCCCACAGGGCTCTACTGTTGACCAGGACCCATAGGGCTCTACTGTTGACCAGGACCCATAGGGCTCTACTGTTGACCAGGACCCATAGGGCTCTACTGTTGACCAGGGCCCATAGAGCTCTACTGTTGACCAGGACCCATAGGGCTCTACTGTTGACCAGGACCCATATGGCTCTACTGTTGACCAGGGCCCATTTGGTTCTACTGTTGACCAGGGCCCATTTGGCTCTACTGTTGACCAGGACCCATAGGGCTCTACTGTTGACCAGGACCCATAGGGCTCTACTGTTGACCAGGACCCATAGGGCTCTACTGTTGACCAGACCCCATAGAGCTCTACTGTTGACCAGCACCCATAGGTCTCTACTGTTGACCAGGACCCATAGGGCTCTACTGTTGACCAGGACCCATAGGGCTCTACTGTTGATCAGGACCCATAGGGCTCTACTGTTGACCAGGACCCATAGGGCTCTACTGTTGACCAGGACCCACAGGGCTCTACTGTTGACCAGGACCCACAGGGCTGTACTGTTGACCAGGACCTTTAGAGCTCTACTGTTGACCAGGACCTTTAGGGCTCTACTGTTGACCAGGACCCATAGGGCTCTACTGTTGACCAGGGCCCATAGAGCTCTACTGTTGACCAGGACCTTTCGGGCTCTACTGTTGACCAGGACCCATAGGGCTCTACTGTTGACCAGGACCCATAGAGCTCTACTATTGACCTGGATCCATAGGGTTCTACTGTTGACCATGACCTGTAGAGCTCTACTGTTGACCAGACCCCGTAGAGCTCTACTGTTGACCAGGACCCACAGGGCTCTACTGTTGACCAGGACCCATAGGGCTCTACTGTTGACCAGGACCCATAGGGCTCTACTGTTGACCAGGGACCATTTGGTTCTACTGTTGACCAGGGCCCATTTGGCTCTACTGTTGACCAGGACCCATAGGGCTCTACTGTTGACCAGGACCTATAGGGCTCTACTGTTGACCAGGGCCCATTTGGTTCTACTGTTGACCAGGGCCCATTTGGCTCTACTGTTGACCAGGACCCATAGGGCTCTACTGTTGACCAGGACCCATAGGGCTCTACTGTTGACCAGGACCCATAGGGCTCTACTGTTGACCAGGACCCTTAGGGCTCTACTGTTGACCAGGACCCATAGGGCTCTACTGTTGACCAGGACCCATAGGGTTCTACTGTTGACCAGGGGCTCTGCTGTTGACCAGGACCCATAGGGCTCTACTGTTGACCAGGACCCATAGGGCTCTACTGTTGACCAGGACCCATAGGGCTCTACTGTTGACCAGGACATATAGAGCTCTGGCTAGTGTTTACACAGTGGACCCATTACGAACACCTTCTCTTCCCATGTCAGACTGACCAGCTGAATCCAGGTAAAAGCTGTGATCCCTGCGGGTGAATGGGCAAGATAAAATATTTGTTCCTTTGAACAGGGTACAGGACCCAGGGTATGGTAGTAGGTACCTTTGAACTGTATGTAGTAGGTACCTTTGAGCTACGGTAGTAGGTGCCTTTGAACAGGGTATGGTAGTAGGTACCTTTGAACAGGGTATGGTAGTAGGTACCTTTGAACAGGGTATGGTAGTAGGTACCTTTGACAGGTATGGTAGTAGGTGCCTTTGAACAGGGTATGGTAGTAGGTGCCTTTGAACAGGGTATGGTAGTAGGTGCCTTTGAACAGGGTATGGTAGTAGGTGTCCCAGGACGGCAGTAGGTGCCTTTGAACTGTATGGAGTAGGTGCCTTTGAACAGGGTATGGTAGTAAGTGTCTTTGCGGGGTACCCAGTAGTAGGTGCCTTTGAACAGGGTATGTAGTAGGTGCCTTTGGCTGCGGTTGTAGGTACCTTTGACCAGGACCCGGTAGTAGGTACCTTTGAACTGGGTATGGTAGTAGGTGTCTTTACGGGAGTGAGTAGGACCTTTGAGGGGTCTAGTAGGTACCTTTGAACAGGACGGTAGTAGGTACCTTTGAACGGGGTATGGTAGTAGGTGCCTTTGAACAGGGTATGGTAGTAGGTGCCAGGACGGGTTATGGTAGTAGGTACCTTTGACCAGGGTATAGTAGTAGGTGTCTTTGAACGGGGTATGGTAGTAGGTGCCTTTGAACAGGTTATGGTAGTAGGTGCCTTTGAACAGGGTATGGTAGTAGGTGTCTTTGACCAGGGTTATGGTAGTAGGTGCCTTTGAACAGGGTATGGTAGTAGGTACCTTTGAACGGGGTATGGTAGTAGGTGCCTTTGAACAGGGTATGGTAGTAGGTGCCTTTCAGGGTATGGTAGTAGGTACCTTTGAACAGGGTATGGTAGTAGGTGCCTTTGAACAGGGTATGGTAGTAGGTGCCTTTGAACAGGGTATGGTAGTAGGTGCCTTTGAACAGGAGGGTATGGTAGTAGGTGTCTTTGAACGGGGTACGGTAGTAGGTGCCTTTGAACAGGGTATGGTAGTAGGTGCCTTTGAACAGGGTATGGTAGTAAGTGTCTTTGAACGGGGTACAGTAGTAGGTGCCTTTGAACAGGGTATGGTAGTAGGTGCCTTTGAGCAGGACAGTAGTAGGTACCTTTGAGACGGGTACGGTAGTAGGTACCTTTGAAGGGGTATGGTAGTAGGTGTCTTTGTACGGGTAGGTACCTTTGGTAGTACGGGTAGGTACCTTTGAACAGGGTACGGTAGTAGGTACCTTTGAACGGGGTATGGTAGTAGGTGCCTTTGAACAGGGTATGGTAGTAGGTGCCTTTGAACGGGTTATGGTAGTAGGTACCTTTGAACGGGTACGGTAGTAGGTGCCTTTGAACAGGGTATGGTAGTAGGTACCTTTGAACAGGGTATGGTAGTAGGTACCTTTGAACAGGGTATGGTAGTAGGTACCTTTGAACAGGGTATGGTAGTAGGTACCTTTGAACAGGGTATGGTAGTAGGTGCCTTTGAACAGGGTATGGTAGTAGGTGCCTTTGAACAGGGTATGGTAGTAGGTGTCTTTGAACGGGGGTACGGTAGTAGGTGCCTTTGAACAGGGTATGGTAGTAGGTGCCTTTGAACAGGGTATGGTAGTAAGTGTCTTTGGTACAGTAGTAGGTGCCTTTGAACAGGGTATGGTAGTAGGTGCCTTTGAACAGTACGGTAGTAGGTACCTTTGAACGGGGTAGGTAGTAGGTACCTTTGAACGGGGTATGGTAGTAGGTGTCTTTTGCGGTAGTAGGTACCTTTGAAGGGTACGGTAGTAGGTACCTTTGAAGTACGGTAGTAGGTACCTTTGAACGGGGTATGGTAGTAGGTGCCTTTGAACAGGGTATGGTAGTAGGTGCCTTTGAACGGGTTATGGTAGTAGGTACCTTTGAACGGGGTGCGGTAGTAGGTGCCTTTGAACAGGGTATGGTAGTAGGTACCTTTGAACAGGGTATGGTAGTAGGTACCTTTGAACAGGGTATGGTAGTAGGTACCTTTGAACAGGGTATGGTAGTAGGTACCTTTGAACAGGGTATGGTAGTAGGTGCCTTTGAACAGGGTATGGTAGTAGGTGCCTTTGAACAGGGTATGGTAGTAGGTGTCTTTTACGGTAGTAGGTGCCTTTGAACAGGGTATGGTAGTAGGTGCCTTTGAACAGGGTATGGTAGTAAGTGTCTTTGAACGGGGTACAGTAGTAGGTGCCTTTGAACAGGGTATGGTAGTAGGTGCCTTTGAACGGGTACGGTAGTAGGTACGGTAGTAGGTACCTTTGAACGGGGTATGGTAGTAGGTGTCTTTGAACAGGGTACGGTAGTAGGTACCTTTGAACGGGGTACGGTAGTAGGTACCTTTGAACAGGGTACGGTAGTAGGTACCTTTGAACGGGGTATGGTAGTAGGTGCCTTTGAACAGGGTATGGTAGTAGGTGCCTTTGAACGGGTTATGGTAGTAGGTACCTTTGAACGGGGTACGGTAGTAGGTGCCTTTGAACAGGGTATGGTAGTAGGTACCTTTGAACAGGGTATGGTAGTAGGTACCTTTGAACAGGGTATGGTAGTAGGTACCTTTGAACAGGGTATGGTAGTAGGTACCTTTGAACAGGGTATGGTAGTAGGTGCCTTTGAACAGGGTATGGTAGTAGGTGCCTTTGAACAGGGTATGGTAGTAGGTGTCTTTGAACGGGGTACGGTAGTAGGTGCCTTTGAACAGGGTATGGTAGTAGGTGCCTTTGAACAGGGTATGGTAGTAAGTGTCTTTGAACGGGGTACAGTAGTAGGTGCCTTTGAACAGGGTATGGTAGTAGGTGCCTTTGAACGGGGTACGGTAGTAGGTACCTTTGAACGGGGTACGGTAGTAGGTACCTTTGAACGGGGTATGGTAGTAGGTGTCTTTGAACGGGGTACGGTAGTAGGTACCTTTGAACGGGGTACGGTAGTAGGTACCTTTGAACAGGGTACGGTAGTAGGTACCTTTGAACGGGGTATGGTAGTAGGTGCCTTTGAACAGGGTATGGTAGTGTACGGTAGTAGGTGCCTTTGAACAGGGTATGGTAGTAGGTGCCTTTGAACAGGGTATGGTAGTAAGTGTCTTTGAACGGGGTACAGTAGTAGGTGCCTTTGAACAGGGTATGGTAGTAGGTGCCTTTGAACGGGGTACGGTAGTAGGTACCTTTGAACGGGGTACGGTAGTAGGTACCTTTGAACGGGGTATGGTAGTAGGTGTCTTTGAACAGGGTACGGTAGTAGGTACCTTTGAACGGGGTACGGTAGTAGGTACCTTTGAACAGGGTACGGTAGTAGGTACCTTTGAACGGGGTATGGTAGTAGGTGCCTTTGAACAGGGTATGGTAGTAGGTGCCTTTGAACGGGTTATGGTAGTAGGTACCTTTGAACGGGGTACGGTAGTAGGTGCCTTTGAACAGGGTATGGTAGTAGGTACCTTTGAACAGGGTATGGTAGTAGGTACCTTTGAACAGGGTATGGTAGTAGGTACCTTTTTAGTAGGTACCTTTGAACAGGGTATGGTAGTAGGTGCCTTTGAACAGGGTATGGTAGTAGGTGCCTTTGAACAGGGTATGGTAGTAGGTGCCTTTGAACAGGGTATGGTAGTAGGTGTCTTTGAACGGGGTACGGTAGTAGGTGCCTTTGAACAGGGTATGGTAGTAGGTGCCTTTGAACAGGGTATGGTAGTAAGTGTCTTTGAACGGGGTACAGTAGTAGGTGCCTTTGAACAGGGTATGGTAGTAGGTGCCTTTGAACGGGGTACGGTAGTAGGTACCTTTGAACGGGGTACGGTAGTAGGTACCTTTGAACGGGGTATGGTAGTAGGTGCCTTTGAACAGGGTATGGTAGTAGGTGCCTTTGAACGGGTTATGGTAGTAGGTACCTTTGAACGGGTTATGGTAGTAGGTGCCTTTGAACAGGGTATGGTAGTAGGTGTCTTTGAACGGGTTATGGTAGTAGGTGCCTTTGAACAGGGTATGGTAGTAGGTACCTTTGAACGGGGTATGGTAGTAGGTGCCTTTGAACAGGGTATGGTAGTAGGTGCCTTTGAACAGGGTATGGTAGTAGGTACCTTTGAACAGGGTATGGTAGTAGGTGCCTTTGAACAGGGTATGGTAGTAGGTGCCTTTGAACAGGGTATGGTAGTAGGTGCCTTTGAACAGGGTATGGTAGTAGGTGTCTTTGAACGGGGGTACGGTAGTAGGTGCCTTTGAACAGGGTATGGTAGTAGGTGCCTTTGAACAGGGTATGGTAGTAAGTGTCTTTGAACGGGTATGGTAGTAGGTGCCTTTGAACAGGGTATGGTAGTAGGTGCCTTTGAACAGGGTATGGTAGTAGGTACCTTTGAACAGGGTATGGTAGTAAGTGCCTTTGAACAGGGTATGGTAGTAGGTGCCTTTGAACAGGGTATGGTAGTAGGTGCCTTTGAACAGGGTATGGTAGTAGGTGTCTTTGAACGGGGTACGGTAGTAGGTGCCTTTGAACAGGGTATGGTAGTAGGTGCCTTTGAACAGGGTATGGTAGTAAGTGTCTTTGAACGGGGTACAGTAGTAGGTGCCTTTGAACAGGGTATGGTAGTAGGTGCCTTTGAACGGGGTACGGTAGTAGGTACCTTTGAACGGGGTACGGTAGTAGGTACCTTTGAACGGGGTATGGTAGTAGGTGTCTTTGAACGGGGTACGGTAGTAGGTACCTTTGAACGGGGTACGGTAGTAGGTACCTTTGAACAGGGTACGGTAGTAGGTACCTTTGAACGGGGTATGGTAGTAGGTGCCTTTGAACAGGGTATGGTAGTAGGTGCCTTTGAACGGGTTATGGTAGTAGGTACCTTTGAACGGGTTATGGTAGTAGGTGCCTTTGAACAGGGTATGGTAGTAGGTGTCTTTGAACGGGTTATGGTAGTAGGTGCCTTTGAACAGGGTATGGTAGTAGGTACCTTTGACGGGGTATGGTAGTAGGTGCCTTTGAACAGGGTATGGTAGTAGGTGCCTTTGAACAGGGTATGGTAGTAGGTACCTTTGAACAGGGTATGGTAGTAGGTGCCTTTGAACAGGGTATGGTAGTAGGTGCCTTTGAACAGGGTATGGTAGTAGGTGCCTTTGAACAGGGTATGGTAGTAGGTGTCTTTGAACGGGGGTACGGTAGTAGGTGCCTTTGAACAGGGTATGGTAGTAGGTGCCTTTGAACAGGGTATGGTAGTAAGTGTCTTTGAACGGGGTACAGTAGTAGGTGCCTTTGAACAGGGTATGGTAGTAGGTGCCTTTGAACAGGGTATGGTAGTAGGTACCTTTGAACAGGGTATGGTAGTAAGTGCCTTTGAACAGGGTATGGTAGTAGGTGCCTTTGAACAGGGTATGGTAGTAGGTGCCTTTGAACAGGGTATGGTAGTAGGTGTCTTTGAACGGGGTACGGTAGTAGGTGCCTTTGAACAGGGTATGGTAGTAGGTGCCTTTGAACAGGGTATGGTAGTAAGTGTCTTTGAACGGGGTACAGTAGTAGGTGCCTTTGAACAGGGTATGGTAGTAGGTGCCTTTGAACGGGGTACGGTAGTAGGTACCTTTGAACGGGGTACGGTAGTAGGTACCTTTGAACGGGGTATGGTAGTAGGTGTCTTTGAACGGGGTACGGTAGTAGGTACCTTTGAACGGGGTACGGTAGTAGGTACCTTTGAACAGGGTACGGTAGTAGGTACCTTTGAACGGGGTATGGTAGTAGGTGCCTTTGAACAGGGTATGGTAGTAGGTGCCTTTGAACGGGTTATGGTAGTAGGTACCTTTGAACGGGGTATAGTAGTAGGTGTCTTTGAACGGGGTATGGTAGTAGGTGCCTTTGAACGGGTTATGGTAGTAGGTGCCTTTCAACAGGGTATGGTAGTAGGTGTCTTTGAACGGGTTATGGTAGTAGGTGCCTTTGAACGGGGTATGGTAGTAGGTACCTTTGAACGGGGTATGGTAGTAGGTGCCTTTGAACAGGGTATGGTAGTAGGTGCCTTTGAACAGGGTATGGTAGTAGGTACCTTTGAACAGGGTATGGTAGTAGGTGCCTTTGAACAGGGTATGATAGTAGGTGCCTTTGAACAGGGTATGGTAGTAGGTGCCTTTGAACAGGGTATGGTAGTAGGTGTCTTTGAACAGTATGGTAGTAGGTGCCTTTGAACAGGGTATGGTAGTAGGTGCCTTTGAACAGGGTATGGTAGTAAGTGTCTTTGAACGGGGTACAGTAGTAGGTGCCTTTGAACAGGGTATGGTAGTAGGTGCCTTTGAACAGGGTACGGTAGTAGGTACCTTTGACCAGCTCGGTGTAGGTACCTTTGAACGGGGTATGGTAGTAGGTGTCTTTGAACGGGGTACGGTAGTAGGTACCTTTGAACAGGGTCAGGGTAGTAGGTACCTTTGAACAGGGGTACGGTAGTAGGTACCTTTGAACGGGGTATGGTAGTAGGTGCCTTTGAACAGGGTATGGTAGTAGGTGCCTTTGAACGGGTTATGGTAGTAGGTACCTTTGAACGGGGTATAGTAGTAGGTGTCTTTGAACAGGGTATGGTAGTAGGTGCCTTTGAACGGGTTATGGTAGTAGGTGCCTTTGAACAGGGTATGGTAGTAGGTGTCTTTGAACGGGTTATGGTAGTAGGTGCCTTTGAACAGGGTATGGTAGTAGGTACCTTTGAACGGGGTATGGTAGTAGGTGCCTTTGAACAGGGTATGGTAGTAGGTGCCTTTGAACGGGGTACGGTAGTAGGTACCTTTGAACGGGGTGTGGTAGTAGGTGCCAGGCGCACCGGTTTGTGTCAACGCTGCTGGGTTTTACACACTCAACAGTTTCCTGTGTGTTTCCAGAATGGTCCACCACCCAAAGGACATCCAGCCAACTTGATACAGCTGTGGGAAGTGTTGGTGTCAACATGGACCAGCTTCCCTGTGGAACGCTTTGGACACCTTGTAGAGTCAACATGGACCAACTTCCCTGTGGAACGCTTTGGACACCTTGTAGAGTCCACATGGACCAACTTCCCTGTGGAACGCTTTGGACACCTTGTAGAGTCAACATGGACCAGCTTCCCTGTGGAACGCTTTGGACACCTTGTAGAGTCAACATGGACCAGCTTCCCTGTGGAACGCTTTGGACACCTTGTAGAGTCCCATGCCCTGACTTGTGGGAATTGTGGGAATCATCTCTGTATAGGGAATAGGGTGCATCAGGGTGCATAGGGAACAGGGTGCATAGGGAACAGGGTGCAGGGAATTTGGTCCCATTCAGGGACTAAGGTGAACCAGCTCTGTCAGGGAGCAGGTCATCTCTGTCAGGGAGCAGGTCATCTCTGTCAGGGAGCAGATCATCTCTGTCAGGGAGCAGGTCATCTCTGTCAGGGAGCAGGTCATCTCTGTCAGGGAGCAGGTCATCTCTGTCTCTGACAGGGAGCAGGTCATCTCTGTCAGGGAGTAGGTCATCTCTGTCAGGGAGCAGGTCATCTCTGTCAGGGAGCAGGTCATCTCTGTCAGGGAGCAGGTCATCTCTGTCTCTGTCAGGGAGCAGGTCATCTCTGTCAGGGAGCAGGTCATCTCTGTCTCTGTCAGGGAGCAGGTCATCTCTGTCAGGGAGCAGGTAATCTCTGTCTCTGTCAGGGAGCAGGTCATCTCTGTCAGGGAGCAGGTCATCTTTGTCTCTGTCAGGCAGCAGGTCATCTCTGTCAGGGAGCAGGTCACCTCTGTCAGGGATCAGGTCATCTCTGTCAGGGAGCAGGTCACCTCTGTCAGGGAGTAGGTCATCTCTGTCAGGGAGCAGGTCATCTCTGTCAGGCAGCAGGTCATCTCTGTCTCTGACAGGGAGCAGGTCATCTCTGTCAGGGAGCAGGTCATCTCTGTCAGGGAGCAGGTCACCTCTGTCAGGGAGTAGGTCATCTCTGTCAGGGAGTAGGTCACCTCTGTCAGGGAGTAGGTCATCTCTGTCAGGGAGCAGGTCATCTCTGTCAGGGAGCAGGTCATCTCTGTCAGGGAGCAGGTCATCTATGTCAGGGAGCAGGTCATCTCTGTCTCTGTCAGGGAGCAGGTCATCTCTGTCTCTGTCAGGGAGCAGGTTATCTCTGTCAGGGAGCAGGTCATCTCTGTCTCTGACAGGGAGCAGGTTATCTCTGTCAGGGAGCAGGTCATCTCTGTCTCTGTCAGGGAGCAGGTCATCTCTGTCTCTGTCAGGGAGCAGGTCATCTCTGTCTCTGTCAGGGAGCAGGTCATCTCTGTCTCTGTCAGGCAGCAGGTCATCTCTGTCAGGGAGCAGGTCATCTCTGTCAGGGAGTAGTTAATCTCTGTCAGGGAGCAGGTCATCTCTGTCAGGGAGCAGGTCATCTCTGTCAGGGAGCAGGTCACCTCTGTCAGGGATCAGGTCATCTCTGTCAGGGAGCAGGTCACCTCTGTCAGGGAGTAGGTCATCTCTGTCAGGGAGCAGGTCATCTCTGTCAGGCAGCAGGTCATCTCTGTCTCTGACAGGGAGCAGGTCATCTCTGTCAGGGAGCAGGTCATCTCTGTCAGGGAGCAGGTCACCTCTGTCTAGGTCATCTCTGTCAGGGAGCAGGTCATCTCTGTCAGGGAGTAGGTCATCTCTGTCAGGGAGCAGGTCATCTCTGTCAGGGAGCAGGTCATCTATGTCAGGGAGCAGGTCATCTATGTCAGTGAGCAGGTCATCTCTGTCTCTGTCAGGGAGCAGGTCATCTCTGTCTCTGTCAGGGAGCAGGTTATCTCTGTCAGGGAGCAGGTCATCTCTGTCAGGGAGCAGATCATCTCTGTCAGGGAGCAGGTCATCTCTGTCAGGGAGCAGGTCATCTCTGTCTCTGTCAGGGAGCTGGTCACCTCTGTCAGGGAGCAGGTCATCTCTGTCTCTGACAGGGAGCAGGTCATCTCTGTCAGGGAGTAGGTCATCTCTGTCAGGGAGCAGGTCATCTCTGTCAGGGAGCAGGTCATCTCTGTCAGGGAGCAGGTCATCTCTGTCTCTGTCAGGGAGCAGGTCATCTCTGTCAGGGAGCAGGTCATCTCTGTCTCTGTCAGGGAGCAGGTCATCTCTGTCAGGGAGCAGGTAATCTCTGTCAGGGAGCAGGTCATCTCTGTCAGGGAGCAGGTCATCTTTGTCTCTGTCAGGCAGCAGGTCATCTCTGTCAGGGAGCAGGTCACCTCTGTCAGGGAGCAGGTCATCTCTGTCAGGGAGCAGGTCATCTCTGTCAGGGAGCAGGTCACCTCTGTCAGGGAGCAGGTCATCTCTGTCAGGGAGCAGGTCATCTCTGTCAGGGAGCAGGTCACCTCTGTCAGGGAGCAGGTCACCTCTGTCAGGGAGAAGGTCATCTCTGTCAGGGAGCAGGTCACCTCTGTCTCTGTCAGGCACCAGGTCATCTTTGTCTCTGTCAGGCATCAGGTCACCTCTGTCAGGGAGCAGGTCACCTCTGTCAGGGAGCAGGTCATCTCTGTCTCTGTCAGGGAGCAGGTTATCTCTGTCAGGGAGCAGGTCATCTCTGTCTCTGTCAGGGAGCAGGTCATCTCTGTCAGGGAGCAGGTCATCTCTGTCAGGGAGCAGGTCATCTCTGTCAGGGAGCAGGTCATCTATGTCAGGGAGCAGGTCATCTCTGTCAGGGAGCAGGTCACCTCTGTCAGGGATCAGGTCATCTCTGTCAGGGAGCAGGTCACCTCTGTCAGGGAGCAGGTCATCTCTGTCAGGCAGCAGGTCATCTCTGTCTCTGACAGGGAGCAGGTCATCTCTGTCAGGGAGCAGGTCATCTCTGTCAGGGAGCAGGTCACCTCTGTCAGGGGTCATCTTTGTCTCTGTCAGGCATCAGGTCACCTCTGTCAGGGAGCAGGTCATCTCTGTCAGGGAGCAGGTCATCTCTGTGTCTCTGTCAGGGAGCAGGTCATCTCTGTCAGGGAGCAGGTCATCTCTGTCTCTGTCAGGGAGCAGGTCATCTCTGTCTGTCAGGGAGCAGGTTATCTCTGTCAGGGAGCAGGTCATCTCTGTCTCTGACAGGGAGCAGGTTATCTCTGTCAGGGAGCAGGTCATCTCTGTCTCTGTCAGGGAGCAGGTCATCTCTGTCTCTGTCAGGGAGCAGGTCATCTCTGTCTCTGTCAGGGAGCAGGTCATCTCTGTCTCTGTCAGGCAGCAGGTCATCTCTGTCAGGGAGCAGGTCATCTCTGTCAGGGAGCAGGTCATCTCTGTCAGGGAGCAGGTCATCTCTGTCAGGGAGCAGGTCATCTCTGTCAGGCAGCAGGTCATCTCTGTCAGGGAGCAGGTCATCTCTGTCAGGGAGCAGGTCATCTCTGTCAGGGAGCAGGTCATCTCTGTCAGGGAGCAGGTCATCTCTGTCAGGGAGCAGGTCATCTCTCTCAGGGAGCAGGTCATCTCTGTCAGGGAGCAGGTCATCTCTGTCAGGAGCAGGTCATCTCTGTCAGGGAGCAGGTCATCTCTGTCAGGGAGCAGGTCATCTCTGTCTCTGTCAGGGAGCAGGTCATCTCTCAGGGAGCAGGTCTCTGTCAGGGAGCAGGTCATCTCTGTCTCTGACAGGGAGCAGGTCATCTCTGTCAGGGAGCAGGTCATCTCTGTCAGGGAGCAGGTCATCTCTGTCAGGGAGCAGGTCATCTCTGTCAGGGAGCAGGTCATCTCTGTCAGGGAGCAGGTCATCTCTGTCAGGCAGCAGGTCATCTCTGTCAGGGAGCAGGTCATCTCTGTCAGGGAGTAGTTCACCTCTGTCAGGCAGCAGGTCACCTCTGTCAGGCAGCAGGTCATCTCTGTCAGGCAGCATCTCTGCCTTTACCTCCCTTATCTCACCTCATTTGCTCACATCGTATATAGACTTGTTTCTACTGTATTATTGACTGTATGTTTGTTTTACTCCATGTGTAACTCTGTCGTTGTATGTGTCGAACTGCTTTGCTTTATCTTGGCCAGGTCGCAATTGTAAATGAGAACTTGTTCTCAACTTGCCTACCTGGTTAAATAAAGGTGAAATAAAATAAATAAATAAAAGCAGGTCATCTCTGTCTATAGGAATCTGATGTCAGGTCAGCTGCTTTGATGTTCAGAAGGTCATCTCTGTCAGGGAGCAGGTCATCTCTGTCAGGCAGCAGGTCATCTCTGTCAGGCAGCAGGTCATCTCTGTCAGGCAGCAGGTCATCTCTGTCAGGCAGCAGGTCATCTCTGTCAGGCAGCAGGTCATCTCTGTCTCTGTCAGGCAGCAGGTCATCTCTGTCAGGCTGCAGGTCATCTCTGTCAGGCTGCAGGTCATCTCTGTCAGGCAGCAGGTCATCTCTGTCAGGGAGCAGGTCACCTCTGTCAGGGAGCAGGTCATCTCTGTCAGGCAGCAGGTCATCTCTGTCAGGCAGCAGGTCATCTCTGTTAGGCAGCAGGTCATCTCTGTCTCTGTCAGGCAGCAGGTCATCTCTGTCAGGCTGCAGGTCATCTCTGTCAGGCTGCAGGTCATCTCTGTCAGGCAGCAGGTCATCTCTGTCAGGCAGCAGGTCATCTCTGTCAGGGAGCAGGTCATCTCTGTCAGGCAGCAGGTCATCTCTGTCAGGCAGCAGGTCATCTCTGTCTACAGGAATCTGATGTCAGGTCAGCTGCTTTGATGTTCAGAAGGTCATTGTGTTCAGAGAACCAGATATATTCATGTACTAATGAATGGCATCATTCAGTGTAGCGCTGATTAACACAACACAATGCATGCTGGGTGTTACCCACAGGGCTAAAAACCACCTCTGAATTTAATAACAGTATATTCTCACCCATTAAAGGTGGAGATCCCATTTATCCCGGCCAGCCTGTGGGAATATTTTTTAACGTTTTAATTTTCTGTTATATTTTTTTAAAGGTTTACAAGTGGCTACGGTTTAGCAGTAATAAACATATTTATGCTTCCTCTGCGCTCTATGGCCAGGGGAGTGTTGTGTTCTGGATGGTGGACGCCATCGGTATTATCACAGGTCATTACATGGCTGTTCTGACTGGCTGGGCCTGCTGCTGTCGTGGGCTGCCTCTGTGGGATGAGGCTCTGTGGGATGGGTCTCTGTGGGATGGGGCTCTGTGGGATGGGACTCTGTGGGATGGGGCTCTGTGGGATGGGGCTCTGTGGGATGGGACTCTGTGGGATGGGGCTCTGTGGGATGGGGCTCTGTGGGATGCCTCTGTGGGATGGGGCTCTGTTATAGAGATGGAGGCCTGCTGCTGGGATGGCTGCCTCTGTGGGATGGGGCTCTGTGGGATGGGGCTCTGTGGGATGGGACTCTGTGGGATGGGGCTCTGTGGGATGGGTCTCTGTGGGATGGGGCTCTGTGGGATGGGGCTCTGTGGGATGGGGCTCTGTGGGATGGGGCTCTGTGGGATGGGGCTCTGTGGGATGGGGCTCTGTGGGATGGGACTCTGTGGGATGGGGCTCTGTGGGATGGGGCTCTGTGGGATGGGGCTCTGTGGGATGGGGCTCTGTGGGATGCCTCTGTGGGATGGGGCTCTGTTATAGAGAAGAGAGGCCTGCTGCTGGGATGGGCTGCCTCTGTGGGATGGGGCTCTGTGGGATGGGGCTCTGTGGGATGGGACTCTGTGGGATGGGGCTCTGTGGGATGGGGCTCTGTGGGATGGGGCTCTGTGGGATGGGGCTCTGTGGGATGGGTCTCTGTGGGATGGGACTCTGTGGGATGGGGCTCTGTGATAGAGAAGACATGCCTGTTGCTGTCGTGGGCTGCCTCTGTGGGATGGGACTCAGGGAGAAGACCCTGAAGCCTCAGTCGGGCCTGGTTCTGAGGGCCTCACTGTGACATGCCTCAGTCAGGCCTGGTTCTGAGGGCCTCACTGTAACATGCCTCAGTCGGGCCTGGTTCTGAGGGCCTCACTGTGACGTGCCTCAGCCGGGTCTGGTTCTGAGGGCCTCACTGTGACGTGCCTCAGTCGGGCCTGGTTCTGAGGGCCTCACTGTGACGTGCCTCAGCCGGGCCTGGTTCTGAGGGCCTCACCGTGCCAGGTTCCACTTGAGCCAAGGAGACATGTTTGTTTTACTTATAAATACAAGGTAATTGGCAATAACATGCCATTGGAATTTACCTCGCTGCCATAGGCCACTTCCCAGGGTGAAAGCAGATTTTCTCTTTTCAGGAATCACTGTTGGCACCAGAGATAGAGACAAACAGTCACAATCAATGGTATTCATATAGGGTATCAGTGTTATTCATATAGGGTGGTCATATCAGTGGTATTCATATAGGGTATCAGTGGTATTCATATAGGGTATCAGTGTTATTCATATAGAGTGGTCATATCAGTAGTATTCAGTGGTCATATCAGTGGTATGTACATAGGGTGGTCATATCAGTGGTATTCATATAGGGTGGTCATATCAGTGGTATTCATATAGGGAATCAGTGTTATTCATATAGGGTGGTCATATCAGTGGTATTCATATAGGGTGGTCATATCAGTGGTATTCATATAGGGTGGTCATATCAGTGGTATTCATATAGGGTATCAGTGTTATTCATATAGGGTGGTCATATCAGTTGTATTCATATAGGGTGGTCATATCAGTGGTATTCATATAGGGTGGTCATATCAGTAGTATTCATATAGGGTGGTCATATCAGTGGTATTCATATAGGGTATCAGTGGTATTCATATAGAGTGGTCATATCAGTGGTATTCATATAGGGTGGTCATATCAGTGGTATTCATATAGGGTATTAGTGGTATTCATATAGGGTATCAGTGGTATTCATATAGGGTATCAGTGTTATTCACATAGGGTGGTCATATCAGTGGTATTCATATAGGGTGGTCATATCAGTGTTATTCATATAGGGTGGTCATATCAGTGGTATTCATATAGGGTGGTCATATCAGTGGTATTCATATAGGGTGGTCATATCAGTGGTATGTCCATAGGGTGGTCATATCAGTGGTATTCATATAGGGTGGTCATATCAGTGGTATTCATATAGGGTGGTCATATCAGTGGTATTCACATAGGGTATCAGTGGTATTCATATAGAGTGGTCATATCAGTGGTATTCATATATGGTGGTCATATCAGTGATATTCATATAGGGTATCAGTGGTATTCATATAGAGTGGTCATATCAGTGGTATGTACATAGGGTGGTCATATCAGTGGTATTCATATAGGGTATCAGTGGTATTCATATAGGGTGGTCATATCAGTGGTATTCATATAGGGTGGTCATATCAGTGGTATTCATATAGGGTGGTCATATCAGTGGTATTCATATAGGGTGGTCATATCAGTGGTATTCATATAGGGTATCAGTGGTATTCATATAGGGTGGTCATATCAGTGGTATTAATATAGAGTGGTCATATCAGTGGTATTCATATAGGGTATCAGTGGTATTCATATAGGGTGGTCATATCAGTGGTATTCACATAGGGTATCAGTGGTATTCATATAGGGTGGTCATATCAGTGGTATTCATATAGGGTATCAGTGGTATTCATATAGGGTGGTCATATCAGTAGTATTAATATAGGGTGGTCATATCAGTGGTATTCACATAGGGTGGTCATATCAGTGGTATTCATATAGGGTATCAGTTGTATTCATATAGGGTGGTCATATCAGTAGTATTCATATAGGGTGGTCATATCAGTGGTATTCATATAGGGTGGTCATATCAGTGGTATTCACCTAGGGTGGTCATATCAGTGGTATTCATATAGGGTGGTCATATCAGTGGTATTCACAGGGTGGTCATGTCAGGGTAGTCATATCAGTGGTATTCATATAGAGTATCAGTGGTATTCATATAGGGTATCAGTGGTATTCATATAGGGTGGTCATATCAGTGGTATTCATATAGGGTGGTCATATCAGTTGTATTCATATAGGGTGGTCATATCAGTGGTCATATCAGTGGTATTCATATAGTCATATCAGTGGTATTCATATAGGGTGGTCATATCAGTGGTATTCATATAGGGTGGTCATATCAGTGGTATTCATATAGGGTGGTCATATCAGTGGTATTCATATAGGGTGGTCATATCAGTGGTATTCATATAGGGTGGTCATATCAGTGGTATTCATATAGAGTGGTCATATCAGTGGTATTCATATAGAGTGGTCATATCAGTGGTATTCATATAGGGTATCAGTGGTATTCATATAGGGTGGTCATATCAGTGGTATTCATATAGGGTATCAGTGGTATTCATATAGAGTGGTCATATCAGTGGTATTCATATAGAGTGGTCATATCAGTGGTATTCATATAGGGTATCAGTTGTATTCACATAGGGTGGTCATATCAGTGGTATTCATATAGGGTGGTCATATCAGTGGTATTCATATAGGGTATCAGTGGTATTCATATAGGGTATCAGTGGTATTCATATAGGGTGGTCATATCAGTGGTATTAATATAGGGTGGTCATATCAGTAGTATTCATATAGGGTGGTCATATCAGTGGTATTCACATAGGGTGGTCATATCAGTGGTATTCATATAGGGTATCAGTGGTATTCATATAGGGTATCAGTGGTGGTCATATCAGTGGTATTCACATAGGGTGGTCATATCAGTGGTATTCATATAGGGTATCAGTGGTATTCATATAGGGTGGTCATATCAATGGTATTCATATAGGGTGGTCATATCAGTGGTATTCATATAGGGTGGTCATATCAGTGGTATTCATATAGGGTATTAGTGGTATTCATATAGGGTGGTCATATCAGTAGTATTCATATAGGGTGGTCATATCAGTAGTATTCATATAGGGTGGTCATATCAGTGGTATTCATATAGGTTATCAGTGGTATTCATATAGGGTTGTCACATCAGTGGTATTCATATAGGGTGGTCATATCAGTGGTATTCATATAGGTTATCAGTGGTATTCATATAGGGTCGTCACATCAGTGGTATTCATATAGGGTGGTCATATTAGTTGTATTCATATAGGGTGGTCATATCAGTGGTATTCATATAGGGTGGTCATATCAGTGCTATTCATATAGGGTGGTCATTTCAGTGGTATTCATATAGGGTGGTCATATCAGTGGTATTCATATAGGGTGGTCATATCAGTGGTATTCATATAGGGTGGTCATATCAGTGGTATTCATATAGGGTATGAGTGGTATTCACATAGGGTGGTCATATTAGTGGTATTCATATAGGGTGGTCATATCAGTGGTATTCATATAGGGTATCAGTGGTATTCATATAGGGTGGTCATATCAGTGGTATTCATATAGGGTGGTCATATCAGTGGTATGTACATAGGGTGGTCATATCAGTGGTATTCAAATAGGGTTGTCATATCAGTGGTATTCATATAGGGTATCAGTGGTATTCATATAGGGTATCAGTGGTGGTCATATCAGTGGTATTCATATAGGGTGGTCATATCAGTGGTATTCATATCGGGTATTAGTGGTATTCATATAGGGTGGTCATATCAGTGGTATTCATATAGGGTGGTCATATCAGTAGTATTCATATAGGGTGGTCATATCAGTGGTATTCATTTGGGTAGTCATATAGGTAGTATTCATATAGGGTATCAGTGGTATTCACATAGGGTGGTCATATCAGTGGTATTCATATAGGGTATCAGTGGTATTCATATAGGGTGGTCATATCAATGGTATTCATATAGGGTGGTCATATCAGTGGTATTCATATAGGGTGGTCATATCAGTGGTATTCATATAGGGTATTAGTGGTATTCATATAGGGTGGTCATATCAGTAGTATTCATATAGGGTGGTCATATCAGTAGTATTCATATAGGGTGGTCATATCAGTGGTATTCATATAGGTTATCAGTGGTATTCATATAGGGTTGTCACATCAGTGGTATTCATATAGGGTGGTCATATCAGTGGTATTCATATAGGGTGGTCATATTAGTTGTATTCATATAGGGTGGTCATATCAGTGGTATTCATATAGGGTGGTCATATCAGTGGTATTCATATAGGGTGGTCATATCAGTATTATTCATATAGGGTATCAGTGGTATTCATATAGAGTGGTTATATCAGTGGTATTCATATAGGGTGGTCATATCAGTGGTATTCATATAGGGTGGTCATATCAGTATTATTCATATAGGGTATCAGTGGTATTCATATAGGGTGGTCATATCAGTGTTATTCATATAGGGTGGTCATATCAGTGGTATTCATATAGGGTATCAGTGGTATTCATATAGGGTGGTCATATCAGTGCTACTCATATAGGGTGGTCATTTCAGTGGTATTCATATAGGGTGGTCATATCAGTGGTATTCATATAGGGTGGTCATATAAGTGGTATTCATATAGGGTGGTCATATCAGTGGTATTCATATAGGGTATGAGTGGTATTCACATAGGGTGGTCATATTAGTGGTATTCATATAGGGTGGTCATATCAGTGGTATTCATATAGGGTATCAGTGGTATTCAAATAGGGTATCAGTGGTATTCATATAGGGTGGTCATATCAGTGGTATTCATATAGGGTGGTCATATCAGTGGTATGTACATAGGGTGGTCATATCAGTGGTATTCAAATAGGGTTGTCATATCAGTGGTATTCACCTGGGTGGTCATATCAGTGGTATTCACCTAGGGTGGTCATATCAGTGGTATTCATATAGGGTGGTCATATCAGTGGTATTCATATAGGGTGGTCATATCAGTGGTATTCATATAGGGTATCAGTGGTATTCATATAGGGTGGTCATATCAGTGGTATTCATATAGGGTGGTCATATCAGTGGTATTCATATAGGGTGGTCATATCAGTGGTATTCATATAGGGTGGTCATATCAGTGGTATTCATATAGGGTGGTCATATCAGTGGTATTCATATAGGGTGGTCATATCAGTGGTATTCATATAGGGTATCAGTGGTATTCATATAGGGTGGTATTATCAGTGGTATTCATATAGGGTGGTTATATCAGTGGTATTCATATAGGGTGGTCATATCAGTGGTATTCATATAGGGTATCAGTGGTATTCACATAGGGTGGTCATATCAGTGGTATTCATATAGGGTGGTCATATCAGTGGTATTCATATAGGGTGGTCATATCAGTGGTATTCATATAGGGTGGTCATATCAGTGCTATTCATATAGGGTATCAGTTGTATTCATATAGGGTGGTCATATCAGTGGTATTCATATAGGGTGGTCATATCAGTGGTATTCATATAGGGTGGTCATATCAGTGGTATTCATATAGGGTATCAGTGGTATTCATATAGGGTGGTCATATCAGTGTTATTCACATAGGGTGGTCATATTAGTGGTGTTCATATAGGGTCGTCATATCAGTGGTATTCATATAGGGTGGTCATATCAGTGGTATTCATATAGGGTGGTCATATCAGTGGTATTCACATAGGGTGGTCATATTAGTGGTGTTCATATAGGGTCGTCATATCAGTGGTATTCATATAGGGTGGTCATATCAGTGGTATTCATATAGGGTGGTCATATCAGTGGTATTCATATAGGGTATCAGTGGTATTCATATAGGGTATCAGTGGTATTCATATAGGGTGGTCATATCAGTGGTATTCATATAGGGTGGTCATATCAGTGGTATTCATATAGGGTCGTCATATCAGTGGTATTCATATAGGGTGGTCATATCAGTGGTATTCATATAGGGTATCAGTGGTATTCATATAGGGTGGTCATATCAGTGGTATTCATATAGAGTGGTCATATCAGTGGTATTCATATAGGGTATCAGTGGTATTCATATAGGGTGGTCATATCAGTGGTATTCACATAGGGTATCAGTGGTATTCATATAGGATGGTCATATCAGTGGTATTCATATAGGGTATCAGTGGTATTCATATAGGGTGGTCATATCAGTAGTATTAATATAGGGTGGTCATATCAGTGGTATTCACATAGGGTGGTCATACCAGTGGTATTCATATAGGGTATCAGTTGTATTCATATAGGGTGGTCATATCAGTAGTATTCATATAGGGTGGTCATATCAGTGGTATTCATATAGGGTGGTCATATCAGTGGTATTCACCTAGGGTGGTCATATCAGTGGTATTCATATAGGGTGGTCATATCAGTGGTATTCACATAGGGTGGTCATGTCAGTGGTATTCATATAGGGTGGTCATATCAGTGGTATTCACATAGGGTAGTCATATCAGTGGTATTCATATAGAGTATCAGTGGTATTCATATAGGGTATCAGTGGTATTCATATAGGGTGGTCATATCAGTGGTATTCATATAGGGTGGTCATATCAGTTGTATTCATATAGGGTGGTCATATCAGTGGTATTCATATAGGGTATCAGTGGTATTCATATAGGGTGGTCATATCAGTGGTATTCATATAGGGTGGTCATATCAGTGGTATTCATATAGGGTGGTCATATCAGTGGTATTCATATAGGGTGGTCATATCAGTGGTATTCATATAGGGTGGTCATATCAGTGGTATTCATATAGAGTGGTCATATCAGTGGTATTCATATAGAGTGGTCATATCAGTGGTATTCATATAGGGTATCAGTGGTATTCATATATGGTGGTCATATCAGTGGTATTCATATAGGGTATCAGTGGTATTCATATAGAGTGGTCATATCAGTGGTATTCATATAGAGTGGTCATATCAGTGGTATTCATATAGGGTATCAGTTGTATTCACATAGGGTGGTCATATCAGTGGTATTCATATAGGGTGGTCATATCAGTGGTATTCATATAGGGTGGTCATATCAGTGGTATTCATATAGGGTATCAGTGGTATTCATATAGGGTATCAGTGGTGGTCATATCAGTGGTATTCATATAGGGTGGTCATATCAGTGGTATTCATATCGGGTATTAGTGGTATTCATATAGGGTGGTCATATCAGTGGTATTCATATAGGGTGGTCATATCAGTAGTATTCATATAGGGTGGTCATATCAGTGGTATTAATTTGGGTAGTCATATAGGTAGTATTCATATAGGGTATCAGTGGTATTCACATAGGGTGGTCATATCAGTGGTATTCATATAGGGTATCAGTGGTATTCATATAGGGTTGTCATATCAATGGTATTCATATAGGGTGGTCATATCAGTGGTATTCATATAGGGTGGTCATATCAGTGGTATTCATATAGGGTATTAGTGGTATTCATATAGGGTGGTCATATCAGTAGTATTCATATAGGGTGGTCATATCAGTAGTATTCATATAGGGTGGTCATATCAGTGGTATTCATATAGGTTATCAGTGGTATTCATATAGGGTGGTCATATCAGTGGTATTCATATAGGGTGGTCATATCAGTGGTATTCATATAGAGTGGTCATATCAGTGGTATTCATATAGAGTGGTCATATCAGTGGTATTCATATAGGGTATCAGTGGTATTCATATAGGGTGGTCATATCAGTGGTATTCATATAGGGTATCAGTGGTATTCATATAGGGTATCAGTGGTATTCATATAGGGTATCAGTGGTGGTCATATCAGTGGTATTCATATAGGGTGGTCATATCAGTGGTATTCATATCGGGTATTAGTGGTATTCATATAGGGTGGTCATATCAGTGGTATTCATATAGGGTGGTCATATCAGTAGTATTCATATAGGGTGGTCATATCAGTGGTATTAATTTGGGTAGTCATATAGGTAGTATTCATATAGGGTATCAGTGGTATTCACATAGGGTGGTCATATCAGTGGTATTCATATAGGGTATCAGTGGTATTCATATAGGGTTGTCATATCAATGGTATTCATATAGGGTGGTCATATCAGTGGTATTCATATAGGGTGGTCATATCAGTGGTATTCATATAGGGTATTAGTGGTATTCATATAGGGTGGTCATATCAGTAGTATTCATATAGGGTGGTCATATCAGTAGTATTCATATAGGGTGGTCATATCAGTGGTATTCATATAGGTTATCAGTGGTATTCATATAGGGTGGTCATATCAGTGGTATTCATATAGGGTGGTCATATCAGTGGTATTCATATAGTGGTCATATCAGTGGTATTCATATAGTGGTCATATCAGTGGTATTCATATAGGGTATCAGTGGTATTCATATAGGGTGGTCATATCAGTGGTATTCATATAGGGTGGTCATATCAGTGGTATTCATATAGGGTGGTCATATCAGTGGTATTCATATAGAGTGGTCATATCAGTGGTATTCATATCAGGGTATTCAGTGGTATTCATATAGGGTGGTCATATCAGTGGTATTCATATAGGGTGGTCATATCAGTGGTATTCATATAGGGTGGTCATATCAGTATTATTCATATAGGGTATCAGTGGTATTCATATAGGGTGGTCATATCAGTGGTATTCATATAGGGTGGTCATATCAGTGGTATTCATACAGGGTATCAGTGGTATTCATATAGGGTATCAGTGGTGGTCATATCAGTGGTATTCATATAGGGTGGTCATATCAGTGGTATTCATATCGGGTATTAGTGGTATTCATATAGGGTGGTCATATCAGTGGTATTCATATAGGGTGGTCATATCAGTAGTATTCATATAGGGTGGTCATATCAGTGGTATTCATTTGGGTAGTCATATCAGTAGTATTCATATAGGGTGGTCAAATCAGTGGTATTCATTTGGGTAGTCATATAGGTAGTATTCATATAGGGTGGTCATATCAGTGGTATTCATATAGGGTATCAGTGGTATTCATATAGGGTGGTCATATCAGTGGTATTCAGTAGTATTCATATAGGGTGGTCATATCAGTGGTATTCATATAGGGTGGTCATATCAGTGGTATTCATATAGGGTGGTCATATCAGTGGTATTCATATAGGTTATCAGTGGTATTCATATAGGGTGGTCATATCAGTGGTATTCATATAGGGTGGTCATATCAGTGGTATTCATATAGGGTGGTCATATCAGTGGTATTCATATAGGGTGGTCATATCAGTGGTATTCATATAGGGTGGTCATATCAGTGGTATTCATATAGGGTGGTCATATCAGTGGTATTCATATAGGGTGGTCATATCAGTGGTATTCATATAGGGTATCAGTGGTATTCATATAGGGTGGTCATATCAGTGGTATTCATATAGGGTGGTCATATCAGTGGTATTCATATAGGGTGGTCATATCAGTGGTATTCATATAGGGTGGTCATATCAGTGGTATTCATATAGGGTGGTCATATCAGTGGTATTCATATAGGGTATCAGTGGTATTCATATAGGGTGGTCATATCAGTGGTATTCATATAGGGTGGTCATATCAGTGGTATTCATATAGGGTCATATCAGTGGTATTCATATAGGGGGTCATCAGTGGTATTCATATAGGGTGGTCATATCAGTGGTATTCATATAGGGTGGTCATATCAGTGGTATTCATAGGGTGGTCATATCAGTGGTATTCATATAGGGTGGTCATATCAGTGGTATTCATATAGGGTGGTCATATCAGTGGTATTCATATAGGGTGGTCATATCAGTGGTATTCATATAGGGTGGTCATATCAGTGGTATTCATATAGGGTGGTCATATCAGTGGTATTCATATAGGGTGGTCATATCAGTGGTATTCATATAGGGTGGTCATATCAGTGGTATTCATATAGGGTGGTCATATCAGTGGTATTCATATAGGGTGGTCATATCAGTGGTATTCATATAGGGTGGTCATATCAGTGGTATTCATATAGGGTATCAGTGGTATTCATATAGGGTGGTCATATCAGTGGTATTCATATAGGGTGGTCATATCAGTGGTATTCATATAGGGTGGTCATATCAGTGGTATTCATATAGGGTGGTCATATCAGTGGTATTCATATAGGGTATCAGTGGTATTCATATAGGGTGGTCATATCAGTGGTATTCATATAGGGTATCAGTGGTATTCATATAGGGTGGTCATATCAGTGGTATTCATATAGGGTGGTCATATCAGTGGTATTCATATAGGGTGGTCATATCAGTGGTATTCATATAGGGTGGTCATATCAGTGGTATTCATATAGGGTGGTCATATCAGTGGTATTCATATAGGGTATCAGTGGTATTCATATAGGGTGGTCATATCAGTGGTATTCATATAGGGTGGTCATATCAGTGGTATTCATATAGGGTATCAGTGGTATTCATATAGGGTGGTCATATCAGTGGTATTCATATAGGGTGGTCATATCAGTGGTATTCATATAGGGTGGTCATATCAGTGGTATTCATATAGGGTGGTCATATCAGTGGTATTCATATAGGGTGGTCATATCAGTGGTATTCATATAGGGTGGTCATATCAGTGGTATTCATATAGGGTGGTCATATCAGTGGTATTCATATAGGGTATCAGTGGTATTCATATAGGGTGGTCATATCAGTGGTATTCATATAGGGTGGTCATATCAGTGGTATTCATATAGGGTGGTCATATCAGTGGTATTCATATAGGGTGGTCATATCAGTGGTATTCATATAGGGTGGTCATATTCAGTGGTATTCATATAGGGTGGTCATATCAGTGGTATTCATATAGGGTATCAGTGGTATTCATATAGGGTGGTCATATCAGTGGTATTCATATAGTGGTCATATCAGTGGTATTCATATAGGTGGTCATATCAGTGGTATTCATATAGGGTGGTCATATCAGTGGTATTCATATAGGGTGGTCATATCAGTGGTATTCATATAGGGTGGTCATATCAGTGGTATTCATTTGGGTGGTCATATCAGTGGTATTCATATAGGGTGGTCATATCAGTGGTATTCATGGTCATATCAGGGTAGTCATATCAGTGGTATTCATATAGGGTGGTCATATCAGTGGTATTCATATAGGGTGGTCATATCAGTGGTATTCATATAGGGTGGTCATATCAGTGGTATTCATTGGGTAGTCATATCAGGTATTCATATAGGGTGGTCATATCAGTGGTATTCATATAGGGTATCAGTGGTATTCATATAGGTGGTCATATCAGTGGTATTCATATAGGGTGGTCATATCAGTGGTATTCATATAGGGTGGTCATATCAGTGGTATTCATATAGGGTGGTCATATCAGTGGTATTCATATAGGGTATCAGTGGTATTCATATAGGGGTCATATCAGTGGTATTCATATAGGGTCGTCATATCAGTGGTATTCATATAGGGTGGTCATATCAGTGGTATTCACCTAGGGTGGTCATATAAGTGGTATTCATATAGGGTGGTCATATCAGTAGTATTCATATAGGGTATCAGTGGTATTCACATAGGGTGGTCATATCAGTGTTATTCATATAGGGTAATAGTGGTATTCATATAGGGTGGTCTTATCAGTGGTATTCATATAGGGTGGTCATATCAGTGGTATTCATATAGGGTGGTCATATCAGTAGTATTCATATAGGGTGGTCATATCAGTGGTATTCATTTGGGTAGTCATATCAGTAGTATTCATATAGGGTGGTCAAATCAGTGGTATTCATTTGGGTAGTCATATAGGTAGTATTCATATAGGGTGGTCATATCAGTGGTATTCATTTGGGTAGTCATATCAGTAGTATTCATATAGGGTGGTCAAATCAGTGGTATTCATTTGGGTAGTCATATCAGTGGTATTCATATAGGGTGGTCATATCAGTGGTATTCATATAGGGTATTAGTGGTATTCATATAGAGTGGTCATATCAGTAGTATTCATATAGGGTGGTCATATCAGTGGTATTCATATAGGGTGGTCATATCAGTAGTATTCATATCAGTGGTATTCATTTGGGTAGTCATATCAGTAGTATTCATATAGGGTCGTCACATCAGTGGTATTCATATAGGGTCGTCACATCAGTGGTATTCATATAGGGTGGTCATATTAGTTGTATTCATATAGGGTGGTCATATCAGTGGTATTCATATAGGGTGGTCATATCAGTGGTATTCATATAGGGTGGTCATATCAGTGGTATTCATATAGTGGTCATATCAGTGGTATTCATATAGGGTATCAGTGGTATTCATATATCAGTGCTATTCATATAGGGTGGTCATATCAGTGGTATTCATATAGGGTGGTCATATCAGTGGTATTCATATAGGGTATCAGTGGTATTCACATAGGGTGGTCATATTAGTGGTATTCATATAGGGTGGTCATATCAGTGGTATTCATGTAGGGTATCAGTGGTATTCATATAGGGTATCAGTGGTATTCATATAGGGTGGTCATATCAGTGGTATTCATATAGGGTGGTCATATCAGTGCTATTCATATAGGGTGGTCATATCAGTGGTATTCATATAGGGTGGTCATAGCAGTGGTATGTACATAGGGTGGTCATATCAGTGGTATTCATATAGGGTGGTCATATCAGTGGTATTCACCTAGGGTGGTCATATCAGTGGTATTCACCTAGGGTGGTCATATCAGTGGTATGTACATAGGGTGGTCATATCAGTGGTATTCATATAGGGTGGTCATATCAGTGGTATTCACCTAGGGTGGTCATATCAGTGGTATTCATATAGGGTGGTCATATCAGTGGTATTCGTATAGGGTGGTCATATCAGTGGTATTCATATAGGGTATCAGTGGTATTCATATAGGGTGGTCATATCAGTGGTATTCATATAGGGTGGTCATATCAGTGGTATTCATATAGGGTATCAGTGGTATTCATATAGAGTGGTCATATTGTGGTATTCATATAGGGTGGTCATATCAGTGGGATTCATATAGGGTATCAGTGGTATTCATATAGGGTGGTCATATCAGTGGTATTCATATAGGGTATCAGTGGTATTCATATACGGTGGTCATATCAGTGGTATTCATATAGGTTATCAGTGGTATTCATATAGGGTGGTCATATCAGTGGTATTCATATAGGGTGGTCATATCAGTGGTATTCATATAGGGTGGTCATATCAGTGGTATTCATATAGGGTGGTCATATCAGTGGTATTCATATAGGGTATCAGTGGTATTCATATAGAGTGGTCATATTGTGGTATTCATATAGGGTGGTCATATCAGTGGGATTCATATAGGGTATCAGTGGTATTCATATAGGGTGGTCATATCAGTGGTATTCATATAGGGTATCAGTGGTATTCATATACGGTGGTCATATCAGTGGTATTCATATAGGGTATCAGTGGTATTCATATAGGGTGGTCATATCAGTGGTATTCATATAGGGTGGTCATATCAGTGGTATTCATATAGGGTGGTCATATCAGTGGTATTCATTTGGGTAGTCATATAGGTAGTATTCATATAGGGTGGTCATATCAGTGGTATTCATTTGGGTAGTCATATCAGTAGTATTCATATAGGGTGGTCAAATCAGTGGAATTCATTTGGGTAGTCATATAGGTAGTATTCATATAGGGTGGTCATATCAGTGGTATTCATATAGGGTATCAGTGGTATTCATATAGGGTGGTCATATCAGTGGTATTCATATAGGGTGGTCATATCAGTGGTATTCATATAGGGTGGTCATATCAGTGGTATTCATATAGGGTGGTCATATCAGTGGTATTCATTTGGGTAGTCATATCAGTAGTATTCATATAGGGTCGTCACATCAGTGGTATTCATATAGGGTCGTCACATCAGTGGTATTCATATAGGGTGGTCATATTAGTTGTATTCATATAGGGTGGTCATATCAGTGGTATTCATATAGGGTGGTCATATCAGTGGTATTCATATAGGGTGGTCATATCAGTGGTATTCATATAGGGTGGTCATATCAGTGGTATTCATATAGGGTATCAGTGGTATTCATATAGAGTGGTCATATTGTGGTATTCATATAGGGGTATCAGTGGTATTCATATAGGGTCATATCAGTGGTATTCATATAGGGTGGTCATATCAGTGGTATTCATATAGGGTATCAGTGGTATTCATATACTGTGGTCATATCAGTGGTATTCATATAGGGTATCAGTGGTATTCATATAGGGTGGTATTATCAGTGGTATTCATATAGGGTGGTCATATCAGTGGTATTCATATAGGGTGGTCATATCAGTGGTATTCATTTGGGTAGTCATATAGGTAGTATTCATATAGGGTGGTCATATCAGTGGTATTCATTTGGGTAGTCATATCAGTAGTATTCATATAGGGTGGTCAAATCAGTGGAATTCATTTGGGTAGTCATATAGGTAGTATTCATATAGGGTGGTCATATCAGTGGTATTCATATAGGGTATTAGTGGTATTCATATAGAGTGGTCATATCAGTAGTATTCATATAGGGTGGTCATATCAGTGGTATTCATATAGGGTGGTCATATCAGTAGTATTCATATAGGGTGGTCATATCAGTGGTATTCATTTGGGTAGTCATATCAGTAGTATTCATATAGGGTCGTCACATCAGTGGTATTCATATAGGGTCGTCACATCAGTGGTATTCATATAGGGTGGTCATATTAGTGGTATTCATATAGGGTGGTCATATCAGTGGTATTCATATAGGGTGGTCATATCAGTGGTATTCATATAGGGTGGTCATATCAGTGTTATTCATATAGGGTATCAGTGGTATTCATATAGGGTGGTCATATCAGTGGTATTCATATAGGGTGGTCATATCAGTGGTATTCATATAGGGTATCAGTGGTATTCATATAGGGTGGTCATATCAGTGGTATTCATATAGGGTGGTCATATCAGTGGTATTCATATAGGGTGGTCATATCAGTGGTATTCATATAGGGTGGTCATATCAGTGGTATTCATATAGGGTGGTCATATCAGTGGTATTCATATAGGGTATCAGTGGTATTCATATAGGGTATCAGTGGTATTCATATAGGGTGGTCATATCAGTGGTATTCATATAGGGTGGTCATATCAGTGGTATTCATATAGGGTGGTCATATCAGTGGTATTCATATAGGGTGGTATTCAGTGGTATTCACATAGGGTGGTCATATCAGTGGTATTCATATAGGGTGGTCATATCAGTGGTATTCATATAGGGTGGTCATATCAGTGGTATTCATATAGGGTGGTCATATCAGTGGTATTCATATAGGGTGGTCATATCAGTGGTATTCATATAGGGTGGTCATATCAGTGGTATTCATATAGGGTGGTCATATCAGTGGTATTCATATAGGGTGGTCATATCAGTGGTATTCATATAGGGTGGGGTGGTATTCATATCAGGTATCAGTGGTATTCATATAGGGTGGTCATATCAGTGGTATTCATATAGGGTGGTCATATCAGTGGTATTCATATAGGGTATCAGTGGTATTCATATAGAGTGGTCATATTGTGGTATTCATATAGGGTGGTCATATCAGTGGGATTCATATAGGGTATCAGTGGTATTCATATAGGGTGGTCATATCAGTGGTATTCATATAGGGTATCAGTGGTATTCATATACGGTGGTCATATCAGTGGTATTCATATAGGTTATCAGTGGTATTCATATAGGGTGGTCATATCAGTGGTATTCATATAGGGTGGTCATATCAGTGGTATTCATATAGGGTGGTCATATCAGTGGTATTCATATAGGGTGGTCATATCAGTGGTATTCATATGGGGTATCAGTGGTATTCATATAGGGTGGTCATATCAGTGGTATTCATATAGGGTGGTCATATCAGTGGTATTCATATAGGGTATCAGTGGTATTCATATAGGGTGGTCATATCAGTGGTATTCATATAGGGTATCAGTGGTATTCATATACTGTGGTCATATCAGTGGTATTCATATAGGGTATCAGTGGTATTCATATAGGGTGGTATTATCAGTGGTATTCATATAGGGTGGTCATATCAGTGGTATTCATATAGGGTGGTCATATCAGTGGTATTCATATAGGGTGGTCATATCAGTGGTATTCATATAGGGTATCAGTTGTATTCATATAGGGTGGTCATATCAGTGGTATTCATATAGGGTGGTCATATCAGTGGTATTCATATGGGGTGGTCATATCAGTGGTATTCATAGGGTATCAGTGGTATTCATATAGGGTGGTCATATCAGTGGTATTCATATAGGGTGGTCATATCAGTGGTATTCATATCAGGGTGGTCATATCAGTGGTATTCATATAGGGTGGTCATATCAGTGGTATTCATATAGGGTGGTCATATCAGTGGTATTCATATAGGGTGGTCATATCAGTGGTATTCATATAGGGTATCAGTGGTATTCATATAGGGTGGTCATATCAGTGGTATTCATATAGGGTGGTCATATCAGTGGTATTCATATAGTGGTCATATCAGTGGTATTCATATAGGGTGGTATATCAGTGGTATTCATATAGGGTGGTCATATCAGTGGTATTCATATAGGGTGGTCATATCAGTGGTATTCATATAGGGTGGTCATATCAGTGGTATTCATATAGGGTGGTCATATCAGTGGTATTCATATAGGGTGGTCATATCAGTGGTATTCATATAGGGTATTCATATCAGTGGTATTCATAGTGGTGGTCATATCAGTGGTATTCATATAGGGTGGTCATATCAGTGGTATTCATATAGGGTGGTCATATCAGTGGTATTCATATAGGGTGGTCATATCAGTGGTATTCATATAGGGTGGTCATATCAGTGGTATTCACATAGGGTGGTCATATCAGTGGTATTCATATAGGGTGGTCATATCAGTGGTATTCATATAGGGTGGTCATATCAGTGGTATTCATATAGGGTGGTCATATCAGTGGTATTCATATAGGGTGGTCATATCAGTGGTATTCATATAGGTGGTCATATCAGTGGTATTCATATAGGTGGTCATATCAGTGGTATTCATATAGGGTGGTCATATCAGTGGTATTCATATAGGGTGGTCATATCAGTGGTATTCATATAGGGTGGTCATATCAGTGCTATTCATATAGGGTGGTCATATCAGTGGTATTCATATAGGGTGGTCATATCAGTGGTATTCATATAGGGTATCAGTGGTATTCATATAGGGTGGTCATATCAGTGGTATTCATATAGGGTGGTCATATCAGTGGTATTCATATAGGGTATCAGTGGTATTCATATAGGGTGGTCATATCAGTGCTATTCATATAGGGTGGTCATATCAGTGGTATTCATATAGGTGGTCATATCAGTGGTATTCATATAGGGTATCAGTGGTATTCATATAGGTATTCATATGGTCATATCAGTGGTATTCATATAGGGTGGTCATATCAGTGGTATTCATATAGGGGTCATATCAGTGGTATTCATATAGGGTGGTCATATCAGTGGTATTCATATAGGGTATCATAGTCAGTGGTATTCATATAGGGTGGTCATATCAGTGGTATTCATATAGGGTCATCATATCAGTGGTATTCATATAGGGTGGTCATATCAGTGGTATTCATATAGGGTGGTCATATCAGTGGTATTCATATAGGGTATCAGTGGTATTCATATAGGGTATCAGTGGTATTCATATAGGGTGGTCATATCAGTGGTATTCATATAGGGTGGTCATATCAGTGGTATTCATATAGGGTGGTCATATCAGTGGTATTCATATAGGGTGGTCATATCAGTGGTATTCATATAGGGTATCAGTGGTATTCATATAGGGTGGTCAGTGGTATTCATATAGGGTGGTCATATCAGTGGTATTCATATAGGGTGTCATATCAGTGGTATTCATATAGGGTGGTCATATCAGTGGTATTCATATAGGGTATCAGTGGTATTCACATAGGGTGGTCATATCAGTGGTATTCATATAGGGTAATCAGTGGTATTCATATAGGGTGGTCATATCAGTGGTATTCATATAGGGTGGTCATATCAGTGGTATTCATATAGGGTATTAGTGGTATTCATATAGTGGTCTTATCAGTGGTATTCATATAGGGTGGTCATATCAGTGGTATTCATATAGGGTGGTCATATCAGTAGTATTCATATAGGGTGGTCATATCAGTGGTATTCATTTGGGTAGTCATATCAGTAGTATTCATATAGGGTGGTCAAATCAGTGGTATTCATTTGGGTAGTCATATAGGTAGTATTCATATAGGGTATCAGTGGTATTCACATAGGGTGGTCATATCAATGGTATTCATATAGGGTGGTCATATCAGTGGTATTCATATAGGGTGGTCATATCAGTGGTATTCATATAGGGTATTAGTGGTATTCATATAGGGTGGTCATATCAGTAGTATTCATATAGGGTGGTCATATCAGTAGTATTCATATAGGGTGGTCATATCAGTAGTATTCATATAGGTGGTCATATCAGTGGTATTCATATAGGTTATCAGTGGTATTCATATAGGGTGGTCATATCAGTGGTATTCATATAGGGTGGTCATATCAGTGGTATTCATATAGGTTATCAGTGGTATTCATATAGGGTGGTCATATCAGTGGTATTCATATAGGGTGGTCATATCAGTGGTATTCATATAGTGGTCATATCAGTGGTATTCATATAGGGTGGTCATATCAGTGGTATTCATATAGGGTGGTCATATCAGTGGTATTCATATAGGGTGGTCATATCAGTGGTATTCATATAGGGTATCAGTGGTATTCATATAGGGTGGTCATATCAGTGGTATTCATATAGGGTGGTCATATCAGTGGTATTCATATAGGGTGGTCATATCAGTGGTATTCATATAGGGTGGTCATATCAGTGGTATTCATATAGTGGTCATATATCAGTGGTATTCATATAGGGTGGTCATATCAGTGGTATTCATATAGGGTGGTCATATCAGTGGTATTCATAGGGGGTCATATCAGTGGTATTCATATAGGGTGGTCATATCAGTGGTATTCATATAGGGTATCAGTGGTATTCATATAGGGTGGTCATATCAGTGGTATTCATATAGGGTGGTCATATCAGTGGTATTCATATAGGGTGGTCATATCAGTGGTATTCATATAGGGTGGTCATAGCAGTGGTATGTACATAGGGTGGTCATATCAGTGGTATTCATATAGGGTGGTCATATCAGTGGTATTCATATAGGGTGGTCATATCAGTGGTATTCATATAGGGTGGTCATATCAGTGGTATTCATATAGGGTGGTCATATCAGTGGTATTCATATAGGGTATCAGTGGTATTCATATAGGGTATATCAGTGGTATTCATATAGGGTGGTCATATCAGTGGTATTCATATAGGGTGGTCATATCAGTGGTATTCATATAGGGTATCAGTGGTATTCATATAGGGTGGTCATATCAGTGGTATTCACATAGGGTGGTCATATCAGTGGTATTCATATAGGGTGGTCATATCAGTGGTATTCATATAGGGTGGTCATATCAGTGGTATTCATATAGGGTGGTCATATCAGTGGTATTCATATAGGGTGGTCATATATCAGTGGTATTCATATAGGGTGGTCATATCAGTGGTATTCATATAGGGTGGTCATATCAGTGGTATTCATATAGGGTGGTCATATCAGTGGTATTCATATAGGGTATCAGTGGTATTCATATAGGGTATATAGTGGTATTCATATAGGGTGGTCATATCAGTGGTATTCATATAGGGTGGTCATATCAGTGGTATTCATATAGGGTATCAGTTGTATTCATATAGGGTGGTCATATCAGTGGTATTCATATAGGGTGGTCATATCAGTGGTATTCATATAGGGTGGTCATATCAGTGGTATTCATATAGGGTGGTCATATCAGTGGTATTCATATAGGGTGGTCATATCAGTGGTATTCATATAGGGTGGTCATATCAGTGGTCATATCAGTGGTATTCATATAGGGTGGTCATATCAGTGGTATTCATATAGGGTGGTCATATCAGTGGTATTCATATAGGGTGGTCATATCAGTGGTATTCATATAGGGTGGTCATATCAGTGGTGGTCATATATCAGTGGTATTCATATAGGGTGGTCATATCAGTGGTATTCATATAGGGTGGTCATATCAGTGGTATTCATATAGGGGGTCATATCAGTGGTATTCATATAGTGGTCATATCAGTGGTATTCATATAGGGTGGTCATATCAGTGGTATTCATATAGGGTGGTCATATCAGTGGTATTCATATAGGGTGGTCATATCAGTGGTATTCATATAGGGTGGTCATATCAGTGGTATTCATATAGGGGTCATATCAGTGGTATTCATATAGGGTGTCAGTGGTATTCATATAGGGTGGTCATATCAGTGGTATTCATATAGGGTGATCAGTGGTATTCATATAGGGTGGTCATATCAGTGGTATTCATATAGGGTATCAGTGGTATTCACATAGGGTGGTCATATCAGTGGTATTCATATAGGGTAATCAGTGGTATTCATATAGGGTGGTCATATCAGTGGTATTCATATAGGGTGGTCATATCAGTGGTATTCATATAGGGTATCAGTGGTATTCATATAGGTGGTCATATCAGTGGTATTCATATAGGGTGGTCATATCAGTGGTATTCATATAGGGTGGTCATATCAGTGGTATTCATATAGGGTGGTCATATCAGTGGTATTCATTTGGGTAGTCATATCAGTAGTATTCATATAGGGTGGTCAAATCAGTGGTATTCATTTGGGTAGTCATATAGGTAGTATTCATATAGTGGTATCAGTGGTATTCATATAGGGTGGTCATATCAGTGGTATTCATATAGGGTGGTCATATCAGTGGTATTCATATAGGGTGGTCATATCAGTGGTATTCATATAGGGTGGTCATATCAGTGGTATTCATATAGGGTGGTCATATCAGTGGTATTCATATAGGGTGGTCATATCAGTGGTATTCATATAGGGTGGTCATATCAGTAGTATTCATATAGGGTGGTCATATCAGTGGTATTCATATAGGTTATCAGTGGTATTCATATAGGGTGGTCACATCAGTGGTATTCATATAGGGTGGTCATATCAGTGGTATTCATATAGGTTATCAGTGGTACTCATATAGGGTCGTATCAGTGGTATTCATATAGGGTGGTCATATCAGTGGTATTCATATAGGGTATCAGTGGTATTCATATAGGGTGGTCATATCAGTGGTATTCATATAGGGTGGTCATATCAGTGGTATTCATATAGGGTGGTCATATCAGTGGTATTCATATAGGGTGGTCATATCAGTGGTATTCATATAGGGTCATCATATCAGTGGTATTCATATAGGGTGGTCATATCAGTGGTATTCATATAGGGTCATCATATCAGTGGTATTCATATAGGGTGGTCATATCAGTGGTATTCATATAGGGTGGTCATATCAGTGGTATTCATATCAGTGGTATTCATATAGGGTATCAGTGGTATTCATATAGGGTGGTCATATCAGTGGTATTCATATAGGGTGGTCATATCAGTGGTATTCATATAGGGTGGTCATATCAGTGGTATTCATATAGGGTGGTCATATCAGTGGTATTCATATAGGGTATCAGTGGTATTCATATAGGGGGTCAGTGGTATTCATATAGGGTGGTCATATCAGTGGTATTCATATAGGGTATCATATCAGTGGTATTCATATAGGGTGGTCATATCAGTAGTATTCATATAGGGTATCAGTGGTATTCATATAGGGTGGTCATATCAGTGGTATTCATATAGTGGTCATATCAGTGGTATTCATATAGAGTGGTCATATCAGTGGTATTCATATAGGGTGGTCATATCAGTGGTATTCATATAGGGTATCAGTGGTATTCATATAGGGTGGTCATATCAGTGGTATTCATATAGGTCATATCAGTGGTATTCATATAGGGTGGTCATATCAGTGGTATTCATATAGGGTGGTCATATCAGTGGTATTCATATATATCATATCAGTGGTATTCATATCAGGGTGGTCATATCAGTGGTATTCATATAGGGTGGTCATATCAGTGGTATTCATATAGGGTGGTCATATCAGTGGTCATATCAGTGGTATTCATATAGGGTGGTCATATCAGTGGTATTCATATAGGGTATCAGTGGTATTCATATAGGGTGGTCATATCAGTGGTATTCATATAGGGTATCAGTGGTATTCATATACGGGTGGTCATATCAGTGGTATTCATATAGGGTGGTCATATCAGTGGTATTCATATAGGGTGGTCATATCAGTGGTATTCATATAGGGTGGTCATATCAGTGGTATTCATATAGGGTGGTCATATCAGTGGTATTCATATAGGGTGGTCATATCAGTGGTATTCATATAGGGTGGTCATATCAGTGGTATTCATATAGGTATCAGTGGTATTCATATAGGGTGGTCATATCAGTGGTATTCATATAGGGTGGTCATATCAGTGGTATTCATATAGGGTGGTCATATCAGTGGTATTCATATAGGTGGTATTCATATCAGTGGTATTCATATAGGGTGGTCATATCAGTGGTATTCATATAGGGTGGTCATATCAGTGGTATTCATATAGGGTGGTCATATCAGTGGTATTCATATAGGGTGGTCATATCAGTGGTATTCATATAGGGTGGTCATATCAGTGGTATTCATATAGGGTGGTCATATCAGTGGTATTCATATAGGGTGGTATTCAGGGTGGTCATATCAGTGGTATTCATATAGGGTGGTCATATCAGTGGTATTCATATAGGGTATCAGTGGTATTCATATAGTGGTATTCATATAGGGTGGTCATATCAGTGGTATTCATATAGGGTGGTCATATCAGTGGTATTCATATAGGGTATCAGGTATTCATATAGGGTGGTCATATCAGTGGTATTCATATAGGGTGGTCATATCAGTGGTATTCATATAGGGTGGTCATATCAGTGGTATTCATATAGGGTGGTCATATCAGTGGTATTCATATAGAGTGGTCATATCAGTGGTATTCATATCAGTGGTATTCATAGGGTGGTCATATCAGTGGTATTCATATAGGGTGGTCATATCAGTGGTATTCATATAGGGTGGTCATATCAGTGGTATTCATATAGGGTGGTCATATCAGTGGTATTCATAGGGTGGTCATAGTGGTATTCATATCAGTGGTATTGGTCATATCAGTGGTATTCATATAGGTATCAGTGGTATTCATATAGGGTGGTCATATCAGTGGTATTCATATAGGGTGGTCATATCAGTGGTATTCATATAGGGTGGTCATATCAGTGGTATTCATATAGGGTGGTCATATCAGTGGTATTCATATAGGGTGGTCATATCAGTGGTATTCACATAGGGTGGTCATATCAGTGGTATTCATATAGGGTCATATCAGTGGTATTCATATAGGGTGGTCATATCAGTGGTATTCATATAGGGTGGTCATATCAGTGGTATTCATATCAGTGGTATTCATGGTCATATCAGTGGTATTCATATAGGGTGGTCATATCAGTGGTATTCATATAGGGTGGTCATATCAGTGGTATTCATATAGGGTATCAGTGGTATTCATATAGGGTGGTCATATCAGTGGTATTCATATAGGGTGGTCATATCAGTGGTATTCATATAGGGTGGTCATATCAGTGGTATTCATATAGGGTCATATCAGTGGTATTCATATAGTGGTCATATCAGTGGTATTCACATAGGGTGGTCATATCAGTGGTATTCATATAGGGTGGTCATATCAGTGGTATTCATATAGGGTGGTCATATCAGTGGTATTCATATAGGGTATCATATCAGTGGTATTCATATAGGGTGGTCATATCAGTGGTATTCATATAGGGTGGTCATATCAGTGGTATTCATATAGGGTGGTCATATCAGTGGTATTCATATAGGGTGGTCATATCAGTGGTATTCATATAGGGTCATATCAGGGTATCAGTGGTATTCATATAGGGTGGTCATATCAGTGGTATTCATATAGGGTGGTCATATCAGTGGTATTCATATAGGGTGGTCATATCAGTGGTATTCATATAGGGTGGTCATATCAGTGGTATTCATATAGGGTATCAGTGGTATTCATATAGGGTGGTCATATCAGTGGTATTCATATAGGGTGGTCATATCAGTGGTATTCATATAGGGTGGTCATATCAGTGGTATTCATATAGTGGTCATATCAGTGGTATTCATATAGGGGGTATCAGTGGTATTCATATAGGGTGGTCATATCAGTGGTATTCATATAGGGTATCAGTGGTATTCATATAGGTGGTCATATCAGTGGTATTCATATAGGGTGGTCATATCAGTGGTATTCATATAGGGTATTCAGTGGTATTCATATAGGTGGTCATAGGGTCATATCAGTGGTATTCATATAGGGTGGTCATATCAGTGGTATTCATATAGGGTGGTCATATCAGTAGTATTCATATAGGGTGGTCATATCAGTGGTATTCATTTGGGTAGTCATATCAGTGGTATTCATATAGGGTGGTCAAATCAGTGGTATTCATTTGGGTTCATATAGGGTATTCATATAGGGTATCAGTGGTATTCATATAGGGTGGTCATATCAGTGGTATTCATATAGGGTGGTCATATCAGTGGTATTCATATAGGGTGGTCATATCAGTGGTATTCATATAGGGTGGTCATATCAGTGGTATTCATATAGGGTGGTCATATCAGTGGTATTCATATAGGGTGGTCATATCAGTGGTATTCATATAGGGTGGTCATATCAGTGGTATTCATATAGGGTGGTCATATCAGTGGTATTCATATAGGTTATCAGTGGTATTCATATAGGTCATATCAGTGGTCAGTGGTCATATCAGTGGTATTCATATAGGGTGGTCATATCAGTGGTATTCATATAGGTTATCAGTGGTATTCATATAGGGTGGTATCAGTGGTATTCATATAGGGTGGTCATATCAGTGGTATTCATATAGGGTATCAGTGGTAGGGTGGTCATATCAGTGGTATTCATATAGGGTGGTCATATCAGTGGTATTCATATAGGGTGGTCATATCAGTGGTATTCATATCAGTCAGTGGTATTCATATAGGGTGGTCATATCAGTGGTATTCATATAGGGTGGTCATATCAGTGGTATTCATATAGGGGTCATATCAGTGGTATTCATATAGGGTGGTCATATCAGTGGTATTCATATAGGGTCATCATATCAGTGGTATTCATATAGGGTGGTCATATCAGTGGTATTCATATAGGGTGGTCATATCAGTGGTATTCATATAGGGTATCAGTGGTATTCATATAGGGTGGTCATATCAGTGGTATTCATATAGGGTATCAGTGGTATTCATATAGGGTGGTCATATCAGTGGTATTCATATAGGGTGGTCATATCAGTGGTATTCATATAGGGTGGTCATATCAGTGGTATTCATATAGGGTGGTCATATCAGTGGTATTCATATAGGGTGGTCATATCAGTGGTATTCATATAGGGTGGTCATATCAGTGGTATTCATATAGGGTGGTCATATCAGTGGTATTCATATAGGGTGGTCATATCAGTGGTATTCATATAGGGTGGTCATATCAGTGGTATTCATATAGGGTGGTCATATCAGTGGTATTCATATAGGGTGGTCATATCAGTGGTATTCATATAGGGTGGTCATATCAGTGGTATTCATATAGGGTGGTCATATCAGTGGTATTCAGGGTATCAGTGGTATTCATATAGGGTGGTCATATCAGTGGTATTCATATAGGGTGGTCATATCAGTGGTATTCATATAGGGTGGTCATATCAGTGGTATTCATATAGGGTATCAGTGGTATTCATATAGGGTGGTCATATCAGTGGTATTCACATAGGGTGGTCATATTAGTGGGTTCATATAGGGTGGTCATATCAGTGGTATTCATATAGGGTGGTCATATCAGTGGTATTCATATAGGGGTCATATCAGTGGTATTCATATAGGGTGGTCATATCAGTGGTATTCATATAGGGTAGTCATATCAGTGGTATTCATATAGGGTGGTCATATCAGTGGTATTCATATAGGGTGGTCATATCAGTGGTATTCATATAGGGTATCAGTGGTATTCATATAGGGTATCAGTGGTATTCATATAGGGTGGTCATATCAGTGGTATTCATATAGGGTGGTCATATCAGTGGTATTCATATAGGGTGGTCATATCAGTGGTATTCATATAGGGTGGTCATATCAGTGGTATTCATATAGGGTATCAGTGGTATTCATATAGTGGTATCAGTGGTATTCATATAGGGTGGTCATATCAGTGGTATTCATATAGGGTGGTCATATCAGTGGTATTCATATAGGGTGGTCATATCAGTAGTATTCATATAGGGTATCAGTGGTATTCACATAGGGTGGTCATATCAGTGGTATTCATTAGGGTATCAGTGGTATTCATATAGTGGTCATATCAGTGGTATTCATATAGGGTGGTCATATCAGTGGTATTCATATAGGGTGGTCATATCAGTGGTATTCATATAGGGTATTAGTGGTATTCAGTGGTCATATCAGTAGTATTCATATAGGGTGGTCATATCAGTGGTATTCATATAGGGTGGTCATATCAGTAGTATTCATATAGGGTGGTCATATCAGTGGTATTCATTTGGGTAGTCATATCAGTGGTATTCATATAGGGTGGTCAAATCAGTGGTATTCAGTCATATAGGGTATTCATATAGGGTATCAGTGGTATTCACATAGGGTGGTCATATCAGTGGTATTCATATAGGGTGGTCATATCAGTGGTATTCATATAGGGTGGTCATATCAGTGGTATTCATATAGGGTGGTCATATCAGTGGTATTCATATAGGGTGGTCATATCAGTGGTATTCATATAGGGTGGTCATATCAGTAGTATTCATATAGGGTGGTCATATCAGTAGTATTCATATAGGGTGGTCATATCAGTGGTATTCATATAGGTTATCAGTGGTATTCATATAGGGTCGTCACATCAGTGGTATTCATATAGGGTGGTCATATCAGTGGTATTCATATCAGGTTATCAGTGGTATTCATATAGGGTGGTCATATCAGTGGTATTCATATAGGGTATGGTATTCATATTCAGTGGTATTCATATAGGGTATCAGTGGTATTCATATAGGGTGGTCATATCAGTGGTATTCATATAGGGTGGTCATATCAGTGGTATTCATATAGGGTGGTCATATCAGTGGTATTCATATAGGGTGGTCATATCAGTGGTATTCATATAGGGTCATCATATATCAGTGGTATTCATATAGGGTGGTCATATCAGTGGTATTCAGGGTGGTCATATCAGTGGTATTCATATAGGGTGGTCATATCAGTGGTATTCATATAGGGTGGTCATATCAGTGGTATTCATATAGGGTATCAGTGGTATTCATATAGGGTATCAGTGGTATTCATATAGGGTGGTCATATCAGTGGTATTCATATAGGGTCGTCATATCAGTGGTGTTCATATAGGGTCGTCATATCAGTGGTATTCATATAGGGTGGTCATATCAGTGGTATTCATATAGGGTATCAGTGGTATTCATATAGGGTGTCAGTGGTATTCATATAGGGTGGTCATATCAGTGGTATTCATATAGGGTGATCATCAGTGGTATTCATATAGGGTGGTCATATCAGTAGTATTCATATAGGGTATCAGTGGTATTCACATAGGGTGGTCATATCAGTGTTATTCATATAGGGTAATAGTGGTATTCATATAGGGTGGTCTTATCAGTGGTATTCATATAGGGTGGTCATATCAGTGGTATTCATATAGGGTGGTCAGTGGTATTCATATAGTGGTCATATCAGTAGTATTCATATAGGGTGGTCATATCAGTGGTATTCATATAGGGTGGTCATATCAGTAGTATTCATATAGGGTGGTCATATCAGTGGTATTCATTTGGGTAGTCATATCAGTAGTATTCATATAGGGTGGTCAAATCAGTGGTATTCATTTGGGTAGTCATATCAGTAGTATTCATATAGGTATCAGTGGTATTCATAGGGTGGTCATATCAGTGGTATTCATATAGGGTGGTCATATCAGTGGTATTCATATAGGGTGGTCATATCAGTGGTATTCATATAGGGTGGTCATATCAGTGGTATTCATATAGGGTGGTCATATCAGTGGTATTCATATAGGGTGGTCATATCAGTGGTATTCATATAGGGTGGTCATATCAGTGGTATTCATATAGGGTGGTCATATCAGTGGTATTCATATGGGGTTATCAGTGGTATTCATATAGGGTGGTCATATCAGTAGTATTCATATAGGGTGGTCATATCAGTGGTATTCATATAGGTTATCAGTGGTATTCATATAGGGTCGTCACATCAGTGGTATTCATATAGGGTGGTCATATTAGTTGTATTCATATAGGGTGGTCATATCAGTGGTATTCATATAGGGTGGTCATATCAGTGGTATTCATATAGGGTGGTCATATCAGTATTATTCATATAGGGTATCAGTGGTATTCATATAGGGTGGTCATATCAGTGGTATTCATATAGGGAATCAGTGGTATTCATATAGGGTGGTCATATCAGTGCTATTCATATAGGGTGGTCATATCAGTGGTATTCATATAGGGTGGTCATATCAGTGGTATTCATATAGGGTGGTCATATCAGTGGTATTCATATCGGGTGGTCATATCAGTGGTATTCATATAGGGTATCAGTGGTATTCATATAGGGTATCAGTGGTATTCATATAGGGTGGTCATATCAGTGCTATTCATATAGGGTGGTCATATCAGTGGTATTCATATAGGGTGGTCATATCAGTGGTATTCATATAGGGTATCAGTGGTATTCACATAGGGTGGTCATATTAGTGGTATTCATATAGGGTGGTCATATCAGTGTTATTCACATAGGGTGGTCATATTAGTGGTGTTCATATAGGGTCGTCATATCAGTGGTATTCATATAGGGTGGTCATATCAGTGGTATTCATATAGGGTGGTCATATCAGTGGTATTCATATAGGGTGGTCAAATCAGTGGTATTCATATAGGGTGGTCATATCAGTGGTATTCATATAGGGTGGTCATATCAGTGGTATTCATATAGGGTGGTCATATCAGTGGTATTCATATAGGGTGGTATCAGTGGTATTCATATAGGGTGGTCATATCAGTGGTATTCATATAGGGTATCAGTGGTATTCATATAGGGTGGTCATATCAGTGGTATTCATATAGGGTGGTCATATCAGTGGTATTCACATAGGGTGGTCATATCAGTGGTATTCATATAGGGTATTAGTGGTATTCATATAGGGTGGTCATATCAGTGGTATTCATATAGGGTGGTCATATCAGTGGTATTCATATAGGGTATCAGTGGTATTCACATAGGGTGGTCATATTAGTTGTATTCATATAGGGTGGTCAATTCAGTGGTATTCATATAGGGTGGTCATATCAATGGTATTCATATAGGGTATCAGTGGTATTCACATAGGGTGGTCATATCAGTGGTATTCATATAGGGTATCAGTGGTATTCATATAGGGTGGTCATATCAGTGGTATTCATATAGGGTGGTCATATCAGTGGTATTCATATCGGGTGGTCATATCAGTGGTATTCATATAGGGTATCAGTGGTATTCATTTAGGGTATCAGTGGTATTCAGTGGTATTCATAGGGTGGTCATATCAGTGGTATTCATATAGGGTGGTCATATCAGTGGTATTCATATAGGGTATCAGTGGTATTCATATATTCATAGTGGTCATATCAGTGGTATTCATATAGGGTGGTCAATTCAGTGGTATTCATATAGGGTGGTCATATCAATGGTATTCATATAGGGTATCAGTGGTATTCACATAGGGTGGTCATATCAGTGGTATTCATATAGGGTATCAGTGGTATTCATATAGGGTGGTCATATTAGTGGTATTCATATAGGGTGGTCATATCAGTGGTATTCATATAGGTTATCAGTGGTTTACTGTAG
>NW_027040262.1:0-91562 GCF_034236695.1 Oncorhynchus nerka
GAACATTCATATTTGACTGTAGCAGCTGGCTAACTGGCTACCGATCAACCTGTTGTGTGTATTGAACATTCATATTGGACAGCCTTCCCTATAGAGTAGCACCACCACCCATCAGCCCATTCTCTTCTTGATGTCAAAGCTGCAGTGTATTGTTGCTATAGGCGTTTATGATTAATAATCCTATTTCAAGACACACTAAGATGTCACCATACTATTCATTTAAAGCCCCTCTGTCAGATATAAATCATCAGAGTGGGAAACCAACTGACATGGAAACAATGGAGCAAATGTATCACTATTATGACATCAGAGAGAACTACTCAGACATTCCAAATATCACTTGATTATCAGAGGGGTGTATTATGACATCATATAGAACTACTCAGACATTCCAAATATCACTTGATTATCAGAGGGGTGTATTATGACATCATATAGAACTACTCAGACATTCCAAATCAGGCTTCATCCATATCATGAAGGTGGATATTGATCCAACCATTTCCAAAGTAATGACCGGGCTGATGGAAACAGGATATGCCTGAACAATTTTATAAATCCGGACAGGCAATTTGCTTGTTCATTTTACAGGGTGGGATCCTTTTGTGTCAGTAAAAATGTATGAGCAGGAAATAGCGGTGGAAACTCCTTTATGCACAAATATTGATATAATAACGATAATATCTTAGTTAACTTGGAGTCCCGTGATGATATGTTGTGTGGTCCTCCCACTACGACTTGGAAACCCATGTAGTTTATTAGGCTGCAGATTAAATAAATGATGAACTTCACAGGGTGGTGAAAGTGCATGTGATGAGCTTGATGCTCCTTTCCAATACATTTTGATGGTCTTATTCTGGTGACATGATGATAGATGCTTGGCTGCCATTTGACAAATAAAATAATATCGCTCTCATCCATAATAATCTCATCATGTACAGTGGGGAGAACAAGTATTTGATTCACTGCCGATTTGTCAGGTTTCCCTACTTACAAAGCATGTAGAGGTCTGTAATTTTTATCATAGGTCCACTTCAACTGTGAGAGACGGAATCTAAAACACAAATCAAGAAAATCCCATTGTATGATTTTTAAGTAATTAATTTGCATTTTATTGCATGACATAAGTATTCGATCACCTACCAACCAGTAAGAGTTCTGGCTCTCACAGACCTGTTAATTTTTCTTTAAGAGACCCTCCTGTTCTCCACTCGTTACCTGTATAAAAGACACTTGTCCACACACTCAATCAAACAGACTCCAACCTCTCCACAATGGCCAAGACCAGAGAGCTGTGTAAGGACATCAGGGATAAAATTGTAGACCTGCACAAGGCTGGGATGGGCTACAGGACAATAGACAAGCAGCTTGGTGAGAAGGCAACAACTGTTGGCACAATTATTAGAAAATGGAAGAAGTTCAAGATGACGGTCAATCACCCTCGGTCTGGGGCTCCATCTCACCTCGTGGGGCATCAATGATCATGAGGAAGGTGAGGGATCAGCCCAGAACTACATGGCAGGACCTGGTCAATGACCTGAAGAGAGCTGGGACCACAGTCTCAAAGAAAACCATTAGTAACACACTACGCCGTCATGGATTAAAATCCTGCAGCGCAAGCAAGGTCCCCTGCTCAAGCCAGCGCATGTCCAGGCCCGTCTGACGTTTGCCAATGACCATCTGGATGATCCAGAGGAGGAATGTCAAGTGGTCTGATGAGACAAAAATAGAGCTTTTTGGTCTAAACTCCACTCGCCGTGTTTGGAGGAAGAAGAAGGATGAGTACAACCCCAAGAACACCATCCCAACCGTGAAGCATGGAGGTGGAAACATTCTTTGGGGATGCTTTTCTGCAAAGCGGACAGGACGACTGCACCGTATTGAGTGGAGGATGGATGGGGCCATGTATCGAGAGATCTTGGACAACAACCTCCTTCCCTCAGTAAGAGCATTGAAGATGGGTCGTGACTGGGTCTTCCAGCATGACAACAACCCGAAACACACAGCCAGGGCAACTAAGGAGTGGCTCCGTAAGAAGCATCTCAAGGTCCTGGCCAGTTTCCAGACCTAGCCAGTCTCCAGACCTGAACCCAATAGAAAACCTTTGGTGGGAGCTGAAAGTCCGAATTGCCCAGCAACAGCCCCGAAACCTGAAGGATCTGGAGAAGGTCTGTATGGAGGAGTGGGCCAAAATCCCTGCTTCAGTGTGTGCAAACCTGGTCAAGAACTACAGGAAACATATGATCTCTGTAATTGCAAACAAAGGTTTCTGTACCAAATATTATGATCTGCTTTTCTGATGTATCAAATACTTATGTCATGCAATAAAATGCAAATGAATTACTTAAAAATCATACAATGTGATTTCTTTAGTTTTTGTTTTAGATTCCGTCTCTCACAGTTGAAGTGTACCTATGATAAAAAATGACAGACCTCCACATGCTTTGTAAGTAGGAAAACCTGCAAAATCGGCAGTGTATCAAATACTTGTTCTCCCCACTGTAGGTAGCCTACCCGCACTGTATCTGTGAGCTGCTGACGACAGTGCACGGGACAAGAGCACGTTTTCTATTTCACACAACAGTTTTGTTAAACCATCAGTAGAGTTGAAAATGCGATGGAAACCATTGGGAATTCAACAACAAAAGTTATTTATTTGTCACGCAAAGCCTTTAATCCGCAATAAGTCTGTTTGATAGAAACATTTCTGGTGGGAAAATGTATATATTGTTTTATGCAGATTTTTGAATATTCACATGAAAATCTGTCGCAAAATTGCACGGAAACTTAGCTACTAAGGTGGCTATCGATCCAACACCTGCTGCTTATTCAAACCAGCCCACTGGGCACAGACATCAGTTCAACATCTACATTTTACATTACATTTAAGTCATTTAGCAGACGCTCTTATCCAGAGCGACTTACAAATTGGTGCGTTCACCTTAAGACATCCAGTGGAACAGCCACTTTACAATAGTGCATCTAAATCTTTTAAGGGGGGGGGGGGGTGAGAAGGATTACTTTATCCTATCCTAGGTATTCCTGAAAGAGGTGGGGTTTCAGGTGTCTCCGGAAGGTGGTGATTGACTCCGCTGTCCTGGCGTCGTGAGGGAGTTTGTTCCACCATTGGGGGGGCCAGAGCAGCGAACAGTTTTGACTGGGCTGCGCGGGAACTGTACTTCCTCAGTGGTAGGGAGGCGAGCAGGCCAGAGGTGGATGAACGCAGTGCCCTTGTTTGGGTGTAGGGCCTGATCAGAGCCTGGAGGTACTGAGGTGCCGTTCCCCTCACAGCTCCGTAGGCAAGCACCATGGTCTAGTTTCTATTTACATTTCTTTGATTCGTCAACTAATGTGAATTCAACATGAAATCAACACAAAATGTCACTTGTCATTGGATTTAAATTGCAAGTTCAGTGAATAACCTTATGTTGATGCTTTTTACAAATCCAATCAGTTTTCTACATTGATCAAACATCACATGGAATCATTTTCATTTCATATCATTGAAACATCACATGGATTTATGTAGTTGAAATGACGTGGAAACAACAGTGGGAGGCTTGGGTCAATCCGTGAGCGAGTCAGTGAACAGTTTCATGTCATTAAATCATCAGTGGGCCACAATGAAAATGTAAACAATGGAGCAAATGCATCGCATCCAAATATCACTTGATTATCTGTAGTGCTGGAGGAATGACACACACAGTCAGAGTTTAAAAAAGGACCATTTAAACACATGGAATCTGATTTACTCTATATTCAAACTGACATTCTCAATATTCAATTCCTGTCTTCTAATAAAGACATTAAAATATATGATTGAGTATACCCTGTACCATTTAATTTCATCTGGTAAAGACAGGTAAACACATTGTCAGTCAACAATATAAGACAATGGGAGCACTGTGTATGTTCTCTGATGAATTTTAAGTCAATGAGATGTGAAATATCAATATACACGCTAGAATAATTAAGTCAATGTGATGTGAAATATCAATTTACACACTAGAAGTAATTATTCTACCTGTGTGGATTTTCATATGACTTTTAAGTGACTGTGATGAGTAATATGTCTTCCCACAGTCTGAGCATTTGTAAGGCTTCTCCCTGTGTGCAGTCTGTGTTCTTTCAGCTTTCTGAACTGGTTAAAACGCTTTCCACACTGGGAGCAGTGGTAAGGCATCTCCCCGTGTGCATTCGTTCATGAGCTTTTAGGCTTCCTAACTGGCTAAAACTCTTTCCACACTGGGAACAGTGGAAAGGCTTCTCCCCTGTGTGTATTCGCTCATGAGATCTCAAGTTTCCTAACTGGTTAAAACTCTTTCCACACTGGGAGCAATGGTGTGGCTTCGACCCTGTGTGTGTCCTCTGATGTCTGTTCAGGCTTCCTAACTTGGTAAACCTAGTTCCACACTGGGAGCAGTGGTAAGGCTTCTCCCCTGTGTGTATTCGCTCATGAGATTTCATGTTTCCTAACTTGTTAAAACTCTTTCCACACTCGGCGCAATGGAAAAGCTTCTCCCCTGTGTGTATTCGCTCATGAACTTTCAGCTTTCCTAACTGGTTAAAACTCTTTCCACACTGTGCGCAATTGTGTGGCTTCTCTCCTGGTTGTGTCCTGTCATGTCTTTTCAGGCTTCCTAACTTGGTAAAACTCTTTCCAATCTGGGAGCAGAGGTGTTGTCTTGCTGGTTTGGACGTCCCTGGTTCCGCAGAGTTTGGTTTTCCTCCTGCCAAAGACAGTGTTTATTTAAAGAGAGAACAGAATTATTATTATCATGAATGAAATCTCCACATGATAAAACTGCCTTATGAGGTTTAATCAGATCCCTCAATAACCCGAGGCCAGTGTTCAAACATTTCATAATTTAAAACAATCTTGGTGTGATTTGAAAACAAATGTTGTAGAGCTTCCTGGTAATTACTGATATGTTTACATTACTAGAGAGTAATAGGATACGGCGCCTGTCAAATTTGATTGATTGCTGACCTTATGACCTGATGACATGTACAGAATATGTGCCCCCGCCCCCCCCCTGTTCGTGTGGTCATGTGTTAGAGGGTGTTTGAACTTTTGGGGCCCATGCCCCCCCTACACCCCCCAGTTTTATCTCCCTTATGGTTGTTATCTATGAAGCAGGAATGTCTGGGGCTATAGATAGCGCTGGGGCCTCAGCATTATAAATGGCTAGAACAAGCCATTTTTTAAGACCTGAATATTAAGCATCTAAAAATATGTCTACAAGGGGAATTCTCGGAGTGCTCTGTAGCTCATGTCACGAACCCAACGCCAAAAGCTTGGAGGATATTTTGGTAGAGGCTCCCGAATGTTTTAACCGATTTCTGTGTACAAGCGAGGGCCATATTTCGTACATATTCAACCCGGAGGAATCTACGGTTAAGATATTCACAGACAGCGTGTCCCAACCCTTTTATCGTGCAGAACCCGAGCCTTTTTCTCTAGCGCTAAGGATGCGAGAATGGCTTAAAATAAGGCTAGCTTTGTGTCAAATGGAACGTGCCCTGAGTGCTTCAAGGCTGACAGGATATGCGCTGGAAGAACAAGTCTGTGGACGTCAGGACCTAATGGCCCTGAGAGTCACATCCATGGGCTATACCCCGGACTCCAGAGTGACAATTTTAGCATGTGAACAATTTGACAGCTCAAATGCTACGAAAACGGTCAGTCCATATGTATCCTCCAAAGCATGCAAGGATGTAAATTTTTTTTCAAATAATGTTCAGTTTTAAATGGCGCGATTACCACATTTTCCGAACCCTGATGAATAAGCTGGACAGTCTTTTCGAAAATCGTGAACAATTACGACGATGGCCTAGGTTATCGTTGAGACATACCCCGGAACAACATATGTTATCGTTGAGACATACACCGGAAGAACAACAAGTTCGAAGGCGGATCTTTCCCTGGCAGGAAAGTGGACAGAGCTTCGACGGAGCGCGGAAAAGACTTTGTGATGGGGAATTGGAAACGGATAATGTTCAGGGCTAACAGGACCCCATATATCTGTAAGAAATAGTTAAAATAAATGTTGAATTATAAGGTGTGTTAAAATGTAGGTGTTAATTTTTGAAAATGTATACCCCCCCCCATTTAACTAAGGGGTAGAGCTCTTTTCTCTCAAGCTAGGGTCTGGCGCAGACAACTGTAAGATCTGAAAAAAAAACATGTATTATTTTATAGTCTATTCCTACATTGGGTATGTTATGAACGTTACGTTTTATTAAAGTTTGTAATAATGTACAAAGACCTGCATCCAAGGTTTTTTTATTTTTACATAAAACACGTGTGCTGCATGTTTAAATATTATTCAAATGGGTTACTTAATTCAAACATGTCTTAAAGGTTGTACGAAATATTTTGGAATTCAATAAAAGGAATGTTTAAAAACGGTATCTCACCCTTTAACTATGGGAAAAACCTATTTAACAACTTATTCCAACTCTGTCACGAAGTAAAATAGAATCCGAGTGTTTGTGTGTGTGTGTGTGGGAGGGTTCTTGAGGCGGAGCAACAGGTGTGTGTGTGTGTGTGTGTGTGTGTGTGTGTGAAAATCCTAAAGTTGGGGGGGTCCCAGAACTCTTATCTGTAGAGAACCGTTTGAAACCAAGGTGTGCACTATCATGCATAAGGCATGTCGAGATATCAGCCGAACAGCGGGGGTTAAACATAGATATCTCTAATCTGCGGCCCCCACACACCCGGTTTGCAGACAGAATGTCACGACATCCCCGCCTGTTGTTGGCGTGTAGCATACATCTCTCAAAAAACTCATTCCGAACTTTTAGATAGTTAGGGACAGAACTATTTTTTAACGTTGTCAGCATTGCTTTAGCGCAAACATAAAGGCCCGAATATTGAGCTGCACGGACAGATTAAAATAATAATAATAATATTCGGAATAAGGGAATCTCGCATAATGGATATTTCTGAAGGTGAGTAAATGAAAAAAAAACATATTTGTTTGAATATTATTGGAATATTAAACCCTAGTTATTTGGGTATTTCAAAAAAAAGCCCAATATAGGTTTAAAAAAAAAAAAAAAGTGTAGATATAGCGTATAACTGTTAACATTGTCTAATGGAATCTAGGATCCCCGACATTTACGCAGCTTTTACGCGATTTACCCGATCTGGAACATGATGGGGGTTCGCAGGAGCAAAAGTCTGGCAGACAATCACCAACGGCCTTTTTTCGTTGTAAGTCCTTATAATTAAACACATACCCAAGAAATATTTATATATAAACATTTTAAAAATAGGTTGTACTATTTTTTAAAACTATTTTTATGTATTTACAGCCGACATACAGCCCTTTATGATAAAGGATGCGTTATGGCCAGCTGACACGCAGGACTTTGATGCAATTCTACCGTTCTGTACGAGCGCTTTTTCAAACTCACCGCGAATCCAGGGAACATCGACCCCCTCCCGACATATTCCAGACCCCAACAGGCAACGATCAACTGTGGCCCAAGTACACTGCTCCGAATCAAGCCCACCCGAAAACTACTGTTGGGCCGGGAACTTTTGCTGCTTCACGAGCCGGCGCTCCAGGGACAAGGTATGGGACCATTATACCATTTTGTTATTAGTTATTAGCCTTTTTATTAGTTATAGATCTGTTGATAGCCTATGTTAAAACAAGGACAAATAATGTTTTTTCAGACTACCCGGAGACAGATCCAGCAGAATCGGGAAAGCTAGAGGGAAAAAGTCACACACCCCCGGTTTCGGCGATTCGTCACAACAAGCGCCAAAAAAGCCGAGGTATTTTAACTATGTACTGTTAATATATATTATTATAACGGAAAGGTATTTGACATTTGTATGTAGCTAACATATATATTTTTATATCTAATAACGTAATTATGTATGTATTATTTTCATTCAGACTCCGCACCGGCGAAAAACGGCACAGACGACCACATAAATCTAGAGCTGGGGGATTCCGGCGCCCCGAGCATTCCGAATGAAACACCCAAGAGACCTGTTTTTAATGACATGTCAGATGTTGATGACCAGCTATTCTGTGATGCGGCCAACCTTATAGACCCAGTCAATTCTACGGCCTCAATACCTGCAGACGAACAAGAAAGGTTTTTCACATTATTTTCCAGGGCTTTGAAATCGAGGAATGTTTTGCTATACAAACGACTGGGGGATTTAATTGAGAGACAGTACAGAGACGATATGTTATTCTGGCATAGAACAATTCCACGCATGTTAAACAGCAACCCCATTAAAAAACGCAAATACAGACGCTAAAATCATACATGTAACACCAACCATTACAGAAAGAAAAAAAACGAACACTCTTAATTATCCAAAAAAAATGGCAGAACTAACGCAACACGGGGAGACAGTTGAAAGCCTCTTATCCCAGATTCCAGACGAACTCCTAGAAGTTATAAGACGTATGAACGATTCAGGAACGTTAGATGAAAGCATATTAACACAGATTCCAGCCGAACTCTTAGAAATGATTAATCGTATGAACCAGTGGGGTTGAGGAAAACATGTTATCCCAGATTCCCGAAGCCCTCATAACCTTAATTAATCGTATGAACGCGAGTCAGACAATTTCGGCCCCGATAACCCCGACAACGATAGAACAACCCGTAACGCCTAGGTCCGTAGAGTCTGAAACGCCACAAGATGTTTTTGGGGAATTGGACAATTATCTAATAAATCTGGCTGCAGATGTTCAGGATAGACGTGTCAGGGTTGTTTACAGGAATAAATTCAACAATACAGAGATTCGACAGTTTTTCAATTTCCTATGTGTGAATCAGAATCTTGACTATGCTGTATTTTACATGATGATAATGGACACTCTGAATGACCTGTTAGAAACAGCAAGAGATTATGGCGAACCTCGTGATGTCTTACAGTTGGAAATATGTGGAGATAGCCTGCATAATTCAGTATCTCTTATTTTACCCAATGGCGAAGCAGATCTTGAACAATTTACAGCGCTGGTAGAACGCCTTGTTCAGTCAAATTTAGCCATCATAGCCGATCGAACCCTAGAGCTTGTAGTGCAAATAATACGTCAACCACAGGGGGCGGGGGGCAGAGAAGGAAGCTTGATAGCCTAATGCAGTCAGAAATCATAAGCAATAAAAGGGCCTACCTCATAAACGTTCACAATCCCGATAATAAGCTATGTTTTGCAATAGGCCTAGCGCATTTACTTAACCCCGGATGTACTGATCTGACGGCATTGCAAAAGGCTAGAGAGATCCAAACGGCGGTGGGTCTCGGGATCCATGAAGGCGTGGCATTCTCAGACATTGTCAAATTTGAAAACCTTCTGAATATCAAGATTGTGGTTTTGTACCACAGTAGAGCTAATGCAGCTCTCTTGAAGTTCCAAAACACCCCCCAACCGCACCCCCAGATTCTGTACTTTTATGTGCAAAACGAACATTACTATGCCGTTACAAACGTCACGGCGTTCCTAGGGGCAACCTATGTGTGTAGATCCTGCCATACCGGCTACAGCCGAAAGGGGGCACTCGTGCCGTTATAACTGTTCGGTATGTCAGGATGCCGAGTGCCCTATGCAGACCCTAAACTTGACACCTTGTGAGGATTGCCATCGCACATGTCGTTCGACCTACTGTTACGATAAACACAAAATTGAAACATGGCACCCTAAGGCCGGTAAATCTGTAAGCATTTGTGCCATTAACAAGAAATGCCCAAAATGTCATTGCAATTACAGCCTTAAAATAGATAGCCCTAAACCACATGTTTGTGGAATCCTACAGTGTCCAATCTGTAAAGGGGGTCTGAAAAGCAGAAATGCTGAAGTGGTTCAAGAAGTGACACACGAGTGTTATATTCAGCCCTTGGCTGAAGATGAACCTTCAGAGAAATATGTGTTCTATGATTTTGAGACAAATCAACAGTCGGGGGATCATTTGCCTATTTTTGTATCTACCATGACATTCACGGGGGAAAAGTGGTCTGCAGAAGGATCCAATTGTGCACTACTCTTTCTAAAACATTTTAGAAAACCACAGTACCGAAACTTTACGTTCATAGCGCACAATGCTAGAGCCTACGACTCGTACCTTCTTCTGAACCCCTTGATAAAGCAAGGCATAGCGCCGAGGGTCCTAGCGCAAGGGAGTAAAATCCTGTGTTTTGTAGATCCCGCCTTCAACCAGAGATACATTGACAGTTTAAGCTTCTTACCCATGAGATTGGCTCAAATGCCAGAGGCCTTGGGTTTTGAAAACTCTGTGAAAGGCTGGTTCCCCCACTTCTTCACATCTGAGGAGAATCTACACTATATAGGATCATATCCCAGCCCAGAAATGTATGGGTGTGATCAAATGTCTCCCAAAGAGCGAGAGAGATTCATGACTTGGTATGAGACAGTAAGACATGGCACCTTTGATTTCCATAAAGAGATGGAATCATACTGTGACAATGATGTGGTTATACTTCGTGAAGGATGCCTCAGATTCAGAGAAGAGGTAATCAAAGATGCAGGTATTGACCCTTGGAGTTGTACAACGATTGCATCGGCATGCATGAAAACATACCGTACACACTATATGCCGACATCCTCTATAGCGATCCCCTCGCCTGACAACTACCGACGCCAGTTCAAGGCCTACTCTAGTGGGTCCATTCAATGGTTAGAGTATATGGCCCAGGATAAAGACATTTTTATTCAACATGCTTTGAATCGAGGGGAGAAGGCGTTTGGCTCTTACCATGTAGATGGCTACACCAAGATTGACGGGGTTGAGACCGTGTATGAGTACAACGGTTGTTTCTTCCATGGTTGCAAATCTTGCTTTGTGCCCCAGAACATATGTGTCCTAACCCAAAAGACTTTTGGGGAAATGTACGAAGAGTTTCAAGACAAAGTTGATTCGTTACAGGCTACTTACGGTCTAAAAGTGGTTGTTTTGTGGGAGCACGAATGGACAGCCCTCAAAAAGTCTGATCCTCATGTTCAAGCATTCCTTTCCAGCTTTGACATCCCAGAACCTCTGGAGCCAAGACAGGCCTTGTATGGCGGCCGTACCAATGCTTTGACATTGAGGTATGTAGCGCAACCCGACGAGACAATAGGCTATGTGGATTTTACATCCCTTTATCCGCATGTAATGAGTTCCTCATGCTATCCTATAGGTCATCCTGAAATTATTCATCGTGATTTTGACTTACCTCAAAACTATTTTGGTCTGATCAAAGCAACAGTCTACCCTCCAAGGGGTTTGTTTATACCTGTGTTGCCTTACAGGGGCCCTCAAGGAAAACTTTTCTTTCCCCTTTGTCGCACCTGCAGTGAAAACATACAACAAACCCCATGTGATCACACAGATCAAGAAAGAGCACTGACAGGTGTATGGGTCACAGCTGAATTCTCTAAGGCTTTAGAGATGGGGTATCGTGTGGCCAAAATCTTTGAAGTATGGAACTTTCCAAAGAAATCAGACACTCTTTTAAAGAGTACATCAAGACCTTCTTGAGATGTAAGCAAATGGCTTCAGGCTATCCTGCATCGGTCACAGATCAAGAAAGTAAAGACAGGTACATTCAAGACTATCATGACAGAGAAGGCATCCTTCTTGACCCTGACAGAATAGAGGTCAACAAAACCAAACGAAATGTGTCGAAATTGTACCTAAATTCGCTTTGGGGCAAATTAGCGCAGAGGTGTAATATGTTGACAACGTCGATTATTAAAGACCCTGAAGAATTTTAGGAATTCATTTTTTCGGACCAATACGAAATTTCACATTTTTCATTCTTGAGTCAAGACATTGCCTTGGTGCAATGGCGACGTAACAAGAAGTGGGTTCTACCCCCGGGTAATGTAAATGTGTTTCTTGCAGCATTTACCACGGCCTATGGCCGACTTGAACTGTACAAGCTCATGGAGCAGCTTCAGAGGCGGGTACTTTACCACGACACAGACTCTGTGGTCTATGTAAGCAAACCAGGGGATTGGAGCCCCCCACTCAGCAACTATCTGGGTGGCTTAACGAGCGAACTCGCAGAGGGTGACCATATCACAGAATGGTCATCCTGTGGGCCCAAAAGCTATGCTTTTAGAACGCTAAAGAATCACGTGGTATTGAAAGCCAAAGGAGTGACTCAAAACTATGAAAATGCCCAGCGTGTAAACTTGGAATCAATCACACGCTTGGTCGAGGGGTTCCTAAATGACAGGAATAGTGACTTGGAGATTTTGAGCTCCTACAAAAAGATTGTTAGGGATAAAAAGGGCTTCCATCTGAGGAATGCCCCACTCATTAAAAGATTCAGGGTTGTCTATGACAAGAGAGTGCTTTTGCCTGACGGGACTACATTGCCCTATGGCTACTGACTTATGCTACAGGCCGCAGTGTGTCAGGCGTGACTCAAAAACTATGAAAAAAAATACACCTCGTGTAAAAACTAGGAATCAATCACACGTTTGTTTGAGGGGTGGTTCCTAAATGACAGGAATAGTGACTTTGAGATTTAGGAGCTCCTACAAAAAGATTGTTGTGTATAATAAAGGGCTTCAATCTGAGGAAGGCCCCACTTACTAAAAGATTCAGGGTTGTCTATGACAAGAGACTGCTTTTGCCTGACTGGACCACATTACCCCCTTTGGGTGTTGACTTATGCTACAAGCTACAGGGGTCTTAAAGCTTAAGATATAATGACTGCTGTAGAAGGTTTTGACCCCGGTTGCAACTACCATTTTCGGCCTTAATCGCAGGGCCTTCGAATAGTGGTAAAACTTGTTTTGTAAAAAGTATTTTAGAGAATTCTGAACATGTGTTATCTCAAAAGCCTGATAATGTTGTGTGGTGTTATTCATGTTATCAACCTCTGTATGATGAATTGTTGAAGACAATAAAAATCAAGTTTGTTGAAGGAATACCTGATACCCTGTCTGATGATGAACTTTTACCTCCTCATAAAAACAATCTGTTGGTTTTGGACGATATGCTATTTGCAGGTAGCGAACATCCCGAAATTGCCCGAGCGTTTACCCAATATACGCATCATAGAAACCTGTCCGTGCTTTACTTGGTGCAGAATGTGTTTCACCAAGGTAAAAATAGCCGCACCATCAGTTTGAACGCCAATTACATGGTTTTGTTCAAAAATCCTAGAGACAAACTACAAATTAACACTCTAGCTCAGCAGATGTACCCGGGAAGGAAATCCTACTTTATGGAGAGCTACGAGGACGCAACCCAAGCGCCATTTTCTTATTTAATCGTGGATTTAAAAGCAAATACTCCAGAACACCTGAGGCTACGAACCGGTCTGTTCCCGTGGGAGTGGCCGGCTGTGTACATTCCTAAAAAAAAAAAAGTAGCCGCTATGTCTCTGCGTTTAAAAAGAAACTTGCCCCTCTTGAGAAGCCTAGTTGGGGCTACATCTAATGAACGGAAGGCCATCTTGGGTCACTGTTCTTCAGATCTCATATTATCCCTATGTGAGATTGCTTTGAATCTTCTCAAAGGACGCATTCCACTCACCCTGACACAATTGAAAAAATTAAAGAGACAAAAGACCTCGATCAAGCTCTTTGCCAATAAAAGGGTCAGTCTTCAAAAGAAACGACATAGCATACAACAGTCTGGCGGTTTTATTCTACCTTTACTAAGTATAGCCGTGCCCTTCATCACCAGCCTTATTGCAGCCCGACGTGGTGGTTGAACACATAGGGTGATGGCCAATAAAATGTATCTGGTGCCACAACAAGAGTTGGATAGACTTAAAAAAACAAATGCAGGGGCCCCGAAAATATCAGACAAACAGCGGAAAATGATTTGGATACGGCCATGAAGGATATTTTGAATCAAAAGGATTGAACCCCTATGATAAGGTCCAAAAATACACAAACCTCTTGCAAAGGTATTTGTCCTTGGTGAAACAAGGGGAGAGAGAGACAGGCCATTTAACTATTTCCCTACAGGACCCTTTAAAAGATGACGAGCCTCGCGAGAGCCACGCCCCTGTAAGGCCGGTACCTGCGAGCTTACCATCTGAAGATCAAATGCCTGTTGAAGATAAAGTTATGCATGACTTGTTAACCCATGTTCCGGCACGTAACAGGAAAAATGTTAGCTACATTATGAACAAGCTAAAAGACTCAAATGGGGCAGCTACTTGGAATGACAAAGGAGAGTTTATCCTTCAGGGGCTGTTGTCAAGGGTTCACATATACTTGACTTGCTTAAAAGTACCACATCTGCCCACAAGGTGGCTGATGACCGAAGACCTCCAGGGTGGCTTCAGTTTCTTAAGGCCCTGGCCATCCTCAACATACCCCTCTCGGGTGTACCCAACTATAAGATTCGGCAACAGATTCACTCTTTAAAACACAAACCGTCACCGAGATACAGCACCCCTAAAGATGCCCCAAAACCCTCGCATCCTTATGAAATGAATGACGATAACCCATTTACCCCCTGAACGCCTCTGGACCTTTCCCTAATCCCGATCTCTCTGGGTGGTTAGCCTTTTGAATGACTTTTGAATGACTATGATTAAATTCAATAAATTTTATTTGAAAAATAAGCAATTTAACATTTGTGGCATTCTTGAAACATTTGGCGTGAGCATACGCCTTGATTACACGTTCTTAGAGGATACACATTTGAACACTTTTGATATTTTCTAACAAAACAAGCTACAACTTTATCATTACTTCTTAAATCATCCTTATAAAGAGACATAACATCTTCAAAAGAAACTCCCGGGCTCTTTGGCATAGGTAGAATACACAGTGTTGACCGCATGTCGTTGAAAGGGTATCTTGCACCTGTTTGATATTGTAGTATATCTTTGAGCCATTTTTGGTCAGAAATTCTTTAATAGATTTGGGGAAATGTGAAAAACCGGGTGGGAAACCATAGGAATCAAAAAAGTTGAGATTTTTCTTCCTCCTTCCTCTTCTAAGGTCACAGCTAGCCAATGTTCACCCGGCATGTTTTTAGGATGGGTATTGACAATAAACATTGCAGGCCGCACCTTCCATTTCTCCATAGGTAATTCATCACAAGCCAACACTCCGCAAAATTGTTTTCCAATCAGTCGGCTCATCAGCCCTTCCAACTCTTGGGTATTCATGTCTTTTGCTCAACGATCCTTAATAATAATCTACTAAAACCTGTCTTCGGCTATTCACCTCCAAGATTGAATCAGAGCAGGCATAAACAATCATGCTAACCGTACAGGCTAAAGGTGTACGGAAACGCATTTCCAGCCTGAGGTTACCTTGGGACACCACAGAAAGATTTCCTGAGGTGTCATCATCTGGGGATAAATTGAAAGCATACATTGTGTAACCCTCGGCAAAATCATTTCTGTCAATAGGTAAAGAGAGATCTTTTAGATGCCTCCCGGTAGCCAGGAATAGATTGTAAAATTCTCGCACAGATATGTTGTTATTAAATTGCGGTTGGAAAGCCTTAGCAGGGACCTGACGTCCGTCCTGACACAGAGCGACATACTCTGCATTGAAGTGTTGAAAATTAAAGTTTTTTTTTTATTTAAGCTGCCCGTATTGGAGGCGTGATCAACCAAACCTATAACTACGTATCGCGGTAAAGGGCCTAGAAATAGGTTTTCTTGACTGCAGATTCTGCTGCCCACAGGTATGCTAAAGGTTTTCATGGTAATTCTTTGGAGAGGGTAAAGGGCATTTCCTTTCAGCAAAGCCTGTGAGTGACCCAGACGAACTGCCGGAGATACCGATACTTTTTTAATAAAAAGCGTGGCCCCCAACACTTTTAAGCTAAAGTCCCCATCCGTTGCAGACATTAGGCAAAACTCATCCTTGGCCCTGGTTAATTTTAGTCTTAAATCAACCGCATTTAAGAGTAAACGTTCTTGAAAGAAAATGTCAGAGTGTATAGGGCCTAGCAGATGAAACTCTCGAGATTCTGCACAGTAGCGAGCCCGGGCGGCCAGGCCTTTATTTGCACCTGTGGATGGGTCTGTCGATTCCATAGAGCCTCCTGCAGTATCCTTGCTAAAAAGCCCTGCGCTGAATTGGGTCTTGAGAGTGTCTTCAGAGTAGTTGAGTAAGCATTCCATGATGGCACGGTAGGGGTATGTGGCACTGCTTTGACTGATTAGCCGTTCCCCCAAAGTCACATCCACTTGGGAAAAGATGGTGGCCACTGGGTAATTAATGAGACTCACTTTGGCATCGTTTGCAATATCAGTACCATCTCTTTTGGTTACTTTTAGACGCAAATGCACCAAGGTGTTGTTGAGGTCCAGATAGTTGTCACCGTTGCCTGGTATGAAAAACTCTATGGGGCCGTTGTCTGTAATGGCAGAGAGTGGGGCTATCTCCACATAACTGGACCTCTCTACTGAATGTTGGGTTAAGGGGGCCGTGAAAAGATCGAGCTCTGTTTTTATAGCTTCAGAGGACATGCGTGTAAAAGAGCCATGGTGCTTGTTCTTTTAGAAAATACTTCCGAGTATTCTTTTTACCGTTTTTGGTCCAGACCTCCTCACTTTACCCCGTCTTTGACTAACTGAGTTTCTTTTAACCGTTAACCGCCGTTTTTTAGGCTCAAGTCTTCGCCTTATACCTGGCGGTCTCTTATTCGGTCTTCGAGACAACATCATCAACCCCGAGCCTTCTTGACTCTCGACATCTGGTGACGCCCTTCTGTTTATCGCATTGGCGACAACCTCACTTACTATATTTTTTGCTGCTGATTTTAAATGCGGTTTGGCTATGCTGAAGCCTCTCTTCATAAACGGTAAAACCATCCTAAAGAGATTACGAAATATCCCTCCGATCCCCGAACCATACATGGTGGGCGATCCATAATATCCTGGTAACCCATTACCCACTTGATCCACATAGTATGTGACATACCTGTTAGGGTCGAGGTGTTGGTGTTCCATAATTTTAATTTAGATGTATTATGTATATAAAATATATAATACTAATATTATATATGTAGAGAGGTTTTGGTTGGTCTAAAGTGGAGTTTTACAATCGTTTTACCATAAGTAAATTCAATGTTTTCGTTCTGATCCGTTTTAAGCTCAACAAGAATGTTTTCAATATATTTCTTGCTTACAGGTACGTAGTGTGGCTTGTCGTAGGTGACAGTGACGATGTCCCCATCCTTTCCATCTATATGAACCGTTCTCAGGAGTGGCACACAGCTGTCTCCGACCCTTTGATAGGATATGATGTCGGTATACACAAATATGTTGTAAAATCCTGCATGTATATCCGCGGGGAATGGGAATAATTTATCTCTCACATACGTCCATGTATTGGGCCCCATCCCTAACATGTAGGCTAAATTACCACTGGTCTTTATCCCCCCGGAAGCATCTCCTGAGATTTGTACCCTTTTATTTATAGGGTTGTACATCAGGAATATTTCCATACTGTTCTGCGATAGCCGTTCATTCAACTCGGAGACGAGCCTTTCGACGGTTCTATAGAACCCTTTTTTAACCTTAATAAATTTAGCAGGTTCCGTTAACTTTTTGAAATAAAATTCCCGGTCCTTATCTTTGATATTATACCAGCTATGGGGGTATGTAATCTCGCTGAGCCCTACTTCCCAGGCCTCTGATAACTCTATAGGCTTTGGAAAATTGGTTGTATAATTAGAACTCTGATTATTACGATATATGTGTGCTGACGCATTACTGGGGAGAGTCAGGTAGAAGCCGCTGTGTTCCATTATGCCCTCCGTTGTACACCCGAATGAGGATGTATTTTATCATACATGGGGTTTAAATTAACCCCTGATGCCTCCACTACATCCTTCTCTAATACCCAGCTGTTGAATTTTAGCGGCCAGTTTTTCCAGCGAACCAGCACCCATTTTTGACCTTTCTCTCTCTTTTGATCTAAAATCTCCTCTACGTGAAACACCTTGTCTTTACCAACCGTTACCTTCTGTAATTCCTGCTCATAAAAAGATCCCGTTATAAGTTCCCCGTCATAATCTTTTAATATGTAGACCGGGGGTATGCGCGGCAGACATTCTGTAACCGTGAAAAGCTCATCACTGTATCCTTGCACGTATTTTTTATCGAAAACACCCCTCAACTTGGATATACGAACCAAGTCCCCCACAATAAATTTAAAATGTATTTTTTCTTACGGCGAAGAGGAGCAAACCATACAGATTTTTAAAGACTTGAAAAGAGTTTTCCGAAGAGACTTCGGAGGGTTTCATCCTTATACTTTTATGATAACTATTGTTATACGCAATTACTAAATCTTGAACTATATCGATATATCTATGCGTGTTGTGCGCTGTAAAATAGCGCCACATCCTCTCCTTCAGAGTCCTGTTAAAGCGTTCAACCACAGAAGCTTTCAAATCCGATCCTGTAGCAAAATGTACTATATTGTGCTTTTTCATTAGTTTCTGAAAGGTCTTATTAAAAATTATTTTCCGCCATCGGTCTGCACTTTCTTGGGGCGCCTCCTTCCTTCAAGATAGAGGCAAATGCCCTGGTCACCTCAGCGCCGCTCTTATTCTTTAAGACCCGGACAAAAGCTATTTTAGAGAAAATATCTATGACCGTTAGCATGTAGCGGTTTCCTTCATTTTTATCTGCAAGGGCCTGCATGTCACATAGATCCGCCTGAAATTGGGACAATGGGTGTGTAGAGAAAACTCTATTTCTAGGAAAATGTTTTCTCACGGGTTTATGTAGAGTGTGCGCATCTTGTTCGGATAGCCACTCAGTGACTTTAGCATCGCTTAACCTGTGACCTGTTTCTTCGACTAAAGCGCGCTGTAAACGCTCCTTACCACCATAAGACCCCGGGTGAGAGGGATTATAATAAATGTTTTTCAAAATCTGCTCTGCCATCCTTCTTGCCTCTCTGAGGTACAATAATGTTAATGAGCCACTTTCAAATAACAACATTTCATTTTCATTTTTGGGATTTTTATTTTCATGAAAACATTAGGTATTACGTATACAGACAATCCCTAATTCGTTGCAGGATACATGCCCCCCCTTTCTCTATGAACGAATCATGTAAAACCTTGTATATTTGGGTTAGATTAACAGGTTTGTTTCGCTGAATTTTTACAACAGACACATCCGCTATAAAAGTATATAAACAACAAATATGATACATGGTACAATTAAAGGGTGTTTCAAACAAATAAAGTAAAATCTTAGACAAGGTTGTTTCTAGTTCTTCAGAATCACCACCAAGCCGGGTTACCATTTGTGTCCATTGTAGAACCTCGCCAGCATGGCGTACATGAGTCATGATTTGGTCCATTTTCAAAACACGCTCTACATTAGCCCCGGAATTGGGGGTTTTGTAGAACGAGACATTGTTCACTTTATTTTCAATAATTTGATGCATAACACTTGTAAGTTCTCTCAAAAGAAAAAATGTATTTATTCTATCTAACATCGTATACATATAGTTACCCATTGCTCTACATCTAAATAACAAAAATGTCACTCGGGCTCTTGGGGTTTATTGAGCCAGAAAGCCAACACATCCGACACCACAGCCTCCCTGTATTTGTTATCCTCCACCAGGGTGTGTCGGATTTCTTTGAGTTTCTGGTGTATGTGAATCGCCTCCTTCAGCTCGTGTAGGAACGCTTCGGTTACCCCGTAAACTCTGGGGATAGACGGCACAAGACGGCACAATAGCCTCCAGGGCTCTGACCAGCGATGGTATAAACCGGCGGGACCAAAGTCTTTTCACCAGCGCCTCAAAATTGTTGAAGAAGTAGTATCTTGGGGGATCGTATAGGCAGGGGTGCCTTCGCTGGCTGGGGTGATTAATCTCACAACCGATGCATTTTTCTCGTATATATTCTCCAATCACCACGTCTAAAAGCGCGGCTACTGAGGCCTTGATTGTGTCAACAAAAATAGTACTGACCACCCCATCAAACACGTCCTCAGGTTGTGTACAGGTAGGGGGTGTCGAGGGTCTTGCCAGGGGGGAGTAGAATGGAGGGCTGCGAGGCATACAATCCTTAGTGTCGGGAGCCCAGGCCGTTTCGGAGTTCGGGTATGCGTTAGGAATATCCATGGTCAATGCGTAGGTTAAGAACTGTAGGTTTTAAGAACCAGCCTTTTATTCTTGAACCAACCCTCGGGGTATCTGGGCGGGGTTAACAACACAGCTTACCTCGCTTTCTTTGGGGGCTGCCTCTCCTGACGTTGTATCTTCTTGGGGTTGCTTTGAGTCGTAATCCTCAGGATTCGTATATATTATGCACTTCTTTATCCGTACAATGCTCTGGCGCTTTTGGCTCTGTACAAACAGAGAGTCCAACAGCTCCAACATTTGCAATTCCATTAAAGGCCAGCTTTTAAGGGGTATAAGCATTCGAAGCCGGAAATCCCCGTCCGAACCGCCAGCCCTGATGTTTTGGTTTCGGATTTCGCGGTGCTGACGTAAAATTCCACGCACCCGCAAGGCCGTCCATTTATACGTTGTAATTTAACTCTGTGAAATACTCTTCCTGAGGTGTCCGGGGTACCTTCCCAACGGGTCTCGTAGCCTGTGAACAAGCTGTAACCCTTGGTGATACGGCTCAGTTCGGGACACAAAACCTGTCGAAAAACCGTCCAGTCTTCAACATCATAAGTCACGCCTAATTTCTGGTCGGTATATTCTTCTCCTTCGGCTAACGTATAGAGTTTCACGCTACAGGCCAAGTAATCAAACAGATGCCCCCAATGCTGTCCATTAGACATCAACACTTCATCTTTCAGCGCCGTTGGCGGTATCTGGGTTCTATACACGTTTAAAAACGCTTTTTTGGTGCATGGTATATTGCGGCTGTATACTTTGCCCTTTCTCGATGTTTCAGACGCGGTCCTGCCTCCGAGGCTACAGTCATCACAGCTTTGCCACTGATCGCAAAATCCATGTTTAAAAAATAGGGTTTACGGTTCTGGGTTTCGAAAGCCTTGTTCTGGACATTTATAATGCTGAGGCCCCAGCGCTATCTATAGCCCCAGACATTCCTGCTTCATAGATAACAACCATAAGGGAGATAAAACTGGGGGGTGGAGGGGGGGGGCATGGGCCCCAAAAGTTCAAACACCCTCTAACACATGACCACACGAACAGGGGGGGCGGGGCGGGGGCACATATTCTGTACAGGTCATCAGGTCATAAGGTCAGCAATCAATCAAATTTGACAGGCGCCGTATCCTATTACTCTCTATTACTTATTATTATCTCTGTTTTAGATTAGTTTTACATTACTTATTTTTAATTCTGTTTTATGACATCACTGGGTTCCAACCGAGCAGGTGGTTGTAAATATATAACCTTCATAGCTGTATGATACAGGATGTGACCTACACACTTCCTTAAACATATAATAAGTCATTTAAAGTGGAAGTCCAAAACTTGTTTTTACGTCGAAGACACAAAGCACATCAGTAACATCTCCCCCCCGTTGTTGAAAGGGTTGATACAGGATGTGACCTACACACTTCCTTAAACATAAAATAAGAAATAAAGGGAAGTTCACACATTTCTAACATTTTGACTTTCATTAATGTCACGATATTTTGGGTAAAGTAAAAAAAGAATGTGAAATATTTTGGGAAGATTAAAAATATAACTATGTAATGTGTTGGTCCCATGTTTCATGAGCTGAAACAAAATATCCCCGAATTTTTCCACATGCATGAAAGGTTATTTACCTCAAATTTGATGTACACATTTGTTTACATCCGTTAGTGAACATTTCTCCTTTGCCTAGATAATCCATTCACCTGACAGGTGTGACATTTCAAGAACCTGATTAAACAGCATGCTCATTACACAGGTACACCTTGCACTGGGGCCAATAAAAGGCCACTCTAAAATGTGCCGTTTTGTCACAATGCCACAGATGTCTCAGAGGGAGCTTGTAATTGGCATGCTGACTGCAGGAATGTCCACTGGAGCTGTTGGCAGGGAATTTAATGTACAGCACCAATCAAAAGTTTGGACTCACCTTCACATTCAAGGGTTTTTCATTATTTTTTACTATTTTCTACATTGTGGAATAATAGTGAAGACATCAAGACTAGGAAAAAACAATATGGAATCATGTAGTAACCAAAAAGTGTTAAACAAATCTAAATATATATTAGATTCTTCAAAGTAGCCACCCTTTGCCTTGATGACAGCTTGGCATTCTCTCAACCAGCTTCACCTGGAATGCTTTTCCAACAGTCTTGTAGGAGTTACTGACTGACTGACTGATTTCCTTATATGAACTGTAACTCGTTGAAATTGTTACATGTTACATGTTGCGTTTCTATTTTTGTTCAGTATATACCAGACAAACGTTTGGACACACCTACTCATTCCAAGGTTTTTCTTTATTTAAAAAAAAAAATTCTAAATTATTATTCTACAATGAAGACATCAAAACTATGAAATAACACATGTAGTAACCAAATATATATTTTATATTTGAGATTCTTCAAAGTAGCCTCCCTTTTGCCTTGATGACAGCTTTGCACACTCTTGGCTTTCTCTCAGCCATCTTCATGAGGTAAAATCAAATGTTATAAACATGGTTAGCAGATGTTATTGCGGCTTAATGCTTGTTTCTCCAACAGATGAGTAATAACTAACAAGTAATATCTAACAATTTCACAACAATACACACACATCTAAAGTAAAGGAATGGAATTAATAATATATAAATATTAGGACGAGCGATGTCAGAGTGGCATAGACTAAGATACTGTAGAATAGTATAGAATACAGTATATACATATGAGATGAGTAATGCATAGACTAAGATACAGTAGAATAGGATAGAATACAGTATATACATATGAGATGAGTAATGTCAGAGTGGCATAGACTAAGATACAGTAGAATAGTATAGAATACAGTAGAATAGTATAGAATACAGTATATACATATGAGATGAGTAATGCATAGACTAAGATACTGTAGAATAGTATAGAATACAGTATATACATATGAGATGAGTAATGCATAGACTAAGATACAGTAGAATAGGATAGAATACAGTATGTACATATGAGATGAGTAATGTCAGAGTGGCATAGACTAAGATACTGTAGAATAGTATAGAATACAGTATATACATATGAGATGAGTAATGCATAGACTAAGATACAGTAGAATAGTATAGAATACAGTATGTACATATGAGATGAGTAATGCATAGACTAAGATACAGTAGAATAGGATAGAATACAGTATGTACATATGAGATGAGTAATGCATAGACTAAGATACAGTAGAATAGGATAGAATACAGTATGTACATATGAGATGAGTAATGTCAGAGTGGCATAGACTAAGATACAGTAGAATAGGATAGAATACAGTATGTACATATGAGATGAGTAATGCATAGACTAAGATACAGTAGAATAGTATAGAATACAGTATATATACATATGAGATGAGTAATGCATAGACTAAGATACAGTAGAATAGGATAGAATACAGTATATACATATGAGATGAGTAATGTCAGAGTGGCATAGACTAAGATACAGTAGAATAGTATAGAATACAGTATGTACATATGAGATGAGTAATGCATAGACTAAGATACAGTAGAATAGGATAGAATACAGTATATACATATGAGATGAGTAATGCATAGACTAAGATACAGTAGAATAGGATAGAATACAGTATATACATATGAGATGAGTAATGCATAGACTAAGATACAGTAGAATAGTATAGAATACAGTATGTACATATGAGATGAGTAATGCATAGACTAAGATACAGTAGAATAGTATAGAATACAGTATGTACATATGAGATGAGTAATGCATAGACTAAGATACAGTAGAATAGTATAGAATACAGTATATACATATGAGATGAGTAATGCATAGACTAAGATACTGTAGAATAGTATAGAATACAGTATATACATATGAGATGAGTAATGCATAGACTAAGATACAATATAATAGTATAGAATACAGTATGTACATATGAGATGAGTAATGCATAGACTAAGATACAGTAGAATAGTATAGAATACTATGTACATATGAGATGAGTAATGCATAGACTAAGATACAATATAATAGTATAGAATACAGTATATACATATGAGATGAGAAATAAATAGACTAAGATACAATATAATAGGATAGAATACAGATAGAATACAGTATGTACATATGAGATGAGTAATGCATAGACTAAGATACAGTAGAATAGTATAGAATACAGTATGTACATATGAGATGAGTAATGCATAGACTAAGATACTGTAGAATAGTATAGAATACAGTATGTACATATGAGATGAGTAATGCCAGATATGTAAACATGATTAAAGTGACTAGTGTTCCATTCCTTAAAGTGGCCAGTGATTCCTAGTCTATGATAGATATTAATAGTCTATGTATTTATGCCTATAGGGCAGCAGCCTCTAATGTTAGTGATGGCTGTTTAACAGTCTGATGGCCTTGAGATAGAAGCTGTTTAACAGTCTGATGGCCTTGAGATAGAAGCTGTTTTTCAGTCTCTCGGTCCCAGCTTTGATGCACCTGTTCTGACCTCGCCTTCTGGATGATAGCGGGGTGAACAGGCAGTGGCTCGGGTGGTTGTTGTCCTTGATGATCTTTTTGGCCTTCCTGCGACATCGGGTGCTGTAGGTGTCCTGGAGGGCAGGTAGTTCGCCTTCGGTGATGCGTTGTGCAGACCACAACACCCCTTGGAGAGCCTTGCGGTTGCGGGCGGTTCCATACCAGCCCGACAGGATGCTCTCAATTGTGCATCTGTAAAGGTTTGTGAGGGTTTAAGGTGCTGTTGTGCCTTCTTCACCACACTGTCTGTGTGGGTGGACCATTTCAGATTGTCAGTGATGTGTAGGCTGAGGAACTTAAAAGCTTTCCACCTTCTCCACTGCGGTCCCATCGATGTGGATGGGGGCGTGCTCCCTCTGCTGTTGCCTGAAATCCACAATCAGCTGTTTTATTGACGTTGGGTGTGAGGTTAATTTCCTGGGACCACACTCCCAGGGCCCTCACCTTCTCCCTGTAGGCTGCCTCGTCATTGTTGGTAATCAGGCCCACTACTGTTGTGTCGTCTGCAAACTTGATGATTGAGTTCATGGGTGAACAGGGAGTACAGGAGGGGGCTGAGCACGCATCCTTATAGGGCCCCAGTGATGAGGATCAGCGAAGTGGAGGTATTGTTTCCTACCTTCACCACCTGGGGGCGGCCCGTCAGGAAGTCCAGGACCCAGTTGCACAGGGCAGGGTTCAGACCCAGGCTTAATGATGAGCTTGAAGGGTACTATGGTGTTGAATGCTGAGCTACAGTCAACGAACAGTATTCTTACATAGGTATTCCTCTTGTCCAGATGGGATAGGGCAGTGTGCAGTGTGATGGCATTTGCATCGTCTGTGGATCTATTGGTGCGGTAAGCAAATTGAAGTGGGTCTAGGGTGTCAGGTAGAGGTGATATGATCCTTGACTAGTCTCTCAAAGCACTTCATGACGACAGAAGTGAGTGCTACAGGACGATAGTTACCTTTGATTTCTTGGGTATGGGAACAATGGTGGACATCTTGAAGCATGTGGGGACAGCAGACTGGGATTGGGATAGGGAGAGATTGAATATGTTGAATATGTTCAGCCAGTTGGTCTGCACATGCTCTGAGGATGCGGCTTGGGATGCCGTCTGAGCCGACAGCTTTGCAAGGGTTAAGACGCTTAAATGTCTTACTCATGTCAGCCACGGAGAAGGAGATCTCCACAGTCCTTGGTAGCGGGCCACGTCGGTGGCACTGTGTTATCCTCATAGCGGGCGAAGGTGTTTAGCTTGTCCAGAAGCAAGACGCCGTGTCCGCGACGTGGCTTGTTTTCCCTTTGTAGTCCGTGATTGTCTGTAGACCCTGTCACATACGTCTCGTGTCTGAGCCGTTGAATTGTGACTCCACTTTGTCTCTATACTGACGTTTTGCCTGTTTGATTGCCTTAGAGGGAATAACTACACTATGCCATGTTTCCTTGAAAAAGAGTATGCTACAATCCCCAATGTCTCTCTGGAAGGGAATCCTCACCATGAGCTCATCAACTTTACTATCCAGAGACTGAACATCTGCAAGTAATATACTCAGAAGAGGTGGGTGGTGTGCACGCCTCCTGAGTCAGACTAGAAGCCTACTCCGAGTACCTCTCTTCCACAAGTAATATACTCAGAAGAGGTGGGTGGTGTGCACGCCTCCTGAGTCAAACTAGAAGCCTACTCCGAGTACCTCTCTTCCACAAGTAATATACTCAGAAGAGGTGGGTGGTGTGCACGCCTCCTGAGTCAGACTAGAAGCCTACTCCGAGTACCTCTCTTCCACAAGTAATATACTCAGAAGAGGTGGGTGGTGTGCACGCCTCCTGAGTCAGACTAGAAGCCTACTCCGAGTACCTCTCTTCCACAAGTAATATACTCAGAAGAGGTGGGTGGTGTGCACGCCTCCTGAGTCAGACTAGAAGCCTACTCCGAGTACCTCTCTTTCAGAAGCACACGCCTCCTGAGTCAGACTAGAAGTAACCTCTCTTCCACAAGTAATATACTCAGAAGAGGTGGGTGGTGGGTGGTGTGCCTACTCCGAGTACATCTCTTCCACAAGTAATATACTCAGAAGAGGTCCTGAGTCAGACTAGAAGCCTACTCCGAGTACCTCTCTTCCACAAGTAATATACTCAGAAGAGGTGGGTGGTGTGCACGCCTCCTGAGTCAGACTAGAAGCCTACTCCGAGTACCTCTCTTCCACAAGTAATATACTCAGAAGAGGTGGGTGGTGTGCACGCCTCCTGAGTCAGACGCCTCCTGAGTACCTCTCTTCAAGTAATATACTCAGAAGAGGTGGGTGGTGTGCACGCCTCCTGAGTCAGACTAGAAGCCTACCGAGTACCTCTCTTCCACAAGTAATATACTCAGAAAGGTGGGTGGTGGCACGCCTCCTGGGTGGTGTACCTCTTTTCCACAAGTAATATACTCAGAAGAGGTGGGTGGTGTGCACGCCTCCTGAGTCAGACTAGAAGCCTACTCCGAGTACCTCTCTTCCACAAGTAATATACTCAGAAGAGGTGGGTGGTGTGCACGCCTCCTGAGTCAGACTAGAAGCCTACTCCGAGTACCTCTCTTTTTACCACGCCTCCTGAGTCAGAGAAGCCCAATAGTACCTCTCTTCCACAAGTAATATACTCAGAAGAGGGTGGGCCTCCTGAGTGAGCACTCCGAGTACCTCCTCCACAAGTAATATACTCAGAAGAGGTGGGTGGTGTGCACGCCTCCTGAGTCAGACTAGAAGCCTACTCCGAGTACCTCTTTTCCACAAGTAATATACTCAGAAGAGGTGGGTGGTGTGCACGCCTGAGTCCTGAGTCAGTACCTCTTTTCCACAAGTAATATACTCTACGCCTCCTGAGTCAGACTAGAAGCCTACTCCGAGTACCTCTCTTCCACAAGTAATATACTCAGAAGAGGTGGGTGGTGTGCACGCCTCCTGAGTCAGACTAGAAGCCCACTCCGAGTACCTCTTTTCCACCGGCATTTTTTTGGATCAGCCTCTGGAATCAGTCAAATTGGGGGCTATGAACAAAGGATCAGATTCAGGAAAGTTGAATAACAGGTGTGCCTTGTTAAAAGTTAATTTGTGTTAATTTCTTTCCTTTTAAATGCATTTGAGCCAATCAGCTGTGTTGTGACAAGGTAGAGTTGGTTTAGAGAAGATGTGATGAAACTGTCTCATAAGGAGCCACAGGAAAGGAAGACCCAGTTATCCCTGCTGCAGAGGACAAGTTAACGGCACCTCAGATTGCAGCCCAAATAAATGCTTCATAGAGTTCCAGTAACAGGCACATCTCAACATCAACTGTTCAGAGGAGACTGTTCAGAGGAGACTGTTTAGAAGAGACTGTTTAGAGGAGACTGTTTAGAGGAGACTGTTTAGAGGAGACTGTTTAGAGGAGACTGTTTAGAGGAGACTGTTTAGAGGAGACTGTTTAGAGGAGACTGTTTAGATGAGACTGTTTAGAGGAGACTGTTTAGAGGAGACTGTTTAGAGGAGACTGTTTAGAGGAGACTGTTTAGAGGAGACTGTTCAGAGGAGACTGTTCAGAGGAGACTGTTTAGAGGAGACTGCGTGAATCAGGCGTTCATGGTCGAATTGCTGCACAGAAACCACTACTAAAGGACACCAATAAGAAGAAGAGACTTGCTTGGGCCAAGAAACACGAGCAATGGACATTAGACCTGTGTAAATCTGTCCTTTGGTCTGTGAGTCCAAATGTGAGATTTTTGGAGAGAGCTGCATCAGATGACCGGGCCTCCACAAATCAACCGGCCTCAACCCGATTAAATTTTTACGTTTTTTAATGTATCCGTTATTTTACCAGGTAAGTTGAATGAGAACACGTTCTCATTTGCAGCAACGACCTGGGGAATAGTTACAGGGGAGAGGAGGGGGATGAATGAGCCAATTGTAAACTGGGGATTATTAGGTGACCGTGATGGTTTGATGGCCAGATTGGGAATTTAGCCAGGACACCGGGGTTAACACACCTACTTTTACGATAAGTGCCATGGGATCTTTAATGACCGTAGAGAGTCAGGACACCCGTTTAACGGTGTCCTGCCAATTGAGATGGTTTTGGATGAGTTGGATGGCAGAGTGAAGGAAAAGCAGCCAACAAGTGCCCAGCATATGTGGGAACTCCTCCTAAAATCGTCTGAGACTCCAGTCACCCAAGTTATAGACTGTTTTCTTTGCTACCCCACGGCAAGCGGTACTGGAGCGCCAAGTCTAGGACCAAAAGGCTCCTCAACAGCTTCTACCCCAAAGTCATTAGACTGCTGAACAATTCATACAAATACCCACCAGACAATTTACATTTAACTGCACTGTTGGTTAAGGGCTTGTAAGTAAGCATTTCACAGTAAAGTCTACACTTGTTGTATTCGGCGCATGTGGCAAATAAAGTTTGGTTTGAAGACTGTTGGAAAAGAATTCCAGGTGAAGCTGGTTGAGAGAATGCCAAGAGTCTGCAAAGCTGTATTTGTATTAGTCGGGGATAGCCCTACTGGGAACAGATACCAGCGAAAGATCTATTTATTTGTTCAAACTAAACTACTTACTTTGATGTGTCAAATCTGATCCATCCTTCTCTTCTCCTCCTCTCACAGTTCCAGTCAGCTCCATTGTTTTCCTGCAGTCCACCAGCAGCACAGACAACCTCTTCATACCCAGCGGTAAGGTGCTACTGGGAGAGGCACGGCATGGGGACTCCGGGAGGGTGGAAGGGCTAGCGTTGTCCTGGTAACGATAAAGAGGGGACACAGACACATATCATGATGGATGCTGATGTCACTGTTGACATAAACTGCTTTACAGAAACCCAGCCCAGACCCCGATAGACCAAGCTGTACCATCTGGTGTTCTGATCTGGAGAGACTCCTCTCTGTCTCGTCAGCATCAGGATGTTGAGGCTCCCCAGAGGATCCACGATAGTCATGTCTCTCTCCTGTTTGAACGAGAACATCAAACAGATGGTGAACTTATGATCTTCTATTGCAATCAATGAAATTGGTGCCTTTTGTGTCCCTTTGATATTTTAAGTAGAAATGATGCACCAACATCATTTTTTAAAAGCCTGTTATATTAGATGAGGGGAACTTTAATGTAGACCACATGGAGAATGAGGATTCAATACATCGAAATCCCATAACATATGTACCAATGGCAGATTGCCCCTTCAACAATTCCTACAGTACTGAACAACATATTCAAGAGATCTTCAGTAGAATGGCCCTTTAAAACCACACATTAGTTCAACAACTGGGTAGTTTGTGGCCCTGTTTTTAAGACAGTACTCACTGGTGGAAATCGGAACTTCAGTCTCCTCCTGTTTTATTGAGATATCCTCCTCTTCCTCTTTTACTCCAAAAGGTTCTTCCTCTTCGTTCACTTCATTCTCTTCTTTCAATGTTATGGCATCTTCCTCCTTTTTGATTCTGAAAGCTTCTACCTCCTCTTCTTCCACTCTGACAACCTCTTTCCCATCTTCCTCTTTAACTGTAATATCATCCTCTTCTTCTTTCAATGTGATAGCCTCCTCTTCCTCCCTTTTCATCCTGAAAGCTTCTTCCTCTCCTTTCACCAGAGCTTCTTTCTCCGTCGAGATTAGTGAGCTCATGTTCCGAGCGATTAGCCTCGTGCCGTATCAAATCACGTTTAAATGAACTAGTAGAAACGTAAACACGTAAACAGTTCTAAACACCAAGAGTAATATACACATCAATGTTTTAGGTTCGCTAGCAAACAACCGCGGTGGGTGAATCAGAAGCCCTTTGTCGTTGTTGAAGACGCTTCCAGTTCCGTCCACTAGATTATACGTCACGCAAGAAGCATCACGTGAAAGACTCACATCAGCCTCCTGCTGACTGGAGTGGGTAACGCAGATTGAAACGTATTAATTACAATGTTTATTCTGGCAAGCAATACCATAAGTAGTCATTTAAAAACAACCAGATGTTGTTTTCTCTTACTTCTTACAGCCAATACTTTACTCCAGGGCTGACCTGCCCATTAGACAGGATTAGGTGGAATATTCAAGCTAAATTTACCAAGGCTCATCGCTAACAACACATAATAACACCTCACATAATGCTGCCCAAAAACAATGAAATCTTCTCTCACCCAGTGGCATATGGGCTATTTAGGTGAGTGTTGATGTTGCCGCATGAAGCAGTGCCCACTTTGCAAAAGGCAACATGGACAGATAGGACTCTACCTGTGTAGAGAAAGATGCCCCTTTGCCCTTCCTGTCTCTAAAGTGTGATTTTGGGTGGTGGTATAGTTTGGATCAATTTTTTGTTATAGTTATTCTATATTCACTGTCTGCAAGCCATCTTTAAATTAGCCTCAGTGATTTGTAGTTTCCTTCAACTTTCTGAAGAGGAAACAGCCAGTAAATGCCCCTGTCTGAGTGCATTTGTCTACCACTATGTGTAGCTGTTAGCAATGATGCTAATGTCGTCTGCGTAGAGGTGGATCAGAGAATCACCAGCAGCAAGAGCAACATCATTGATGTATACAGAAAAGAGAGTCGGCCCGAGAATTGAACCCTGTGGCACACCCATAGAGACTGTCAGAGGTCCGGACAACAGTCCCTCCGATTTGACACACTGAACTCTATCAGAGAAGTAGTTGGTAAACCAGGCGAGGCAATAATTTGAGAAATTGTCTGCCAATAAGAATGTTGTGATTGACAGAGTCGAAAGCCTTGGCCAGGTCGATGAATACGGCTGCACAGTAATGTCTCTTATCGATGGCGGTTATGATGTCGTTTAGAACCTTGAGCTTGGCTGAGGTGCACCCATGACCGGCTCTGAAACCAGATTGCATAGCGGAGAAATTATGGTGGGATTTGAAATGGTCAGTAATCTGTTTGTTAACTTGGCTTTCGAAGACCTTAGAAAGACAGGGTAGTATAGATATAGGTCTGTAGCAGTTTGGGTCTAGAGTGTCACCCCATTTGAAGAGGGGGATGACCGCGGCAGCTTTCCAATCTTTGGGAATCTCAGACGATACGAAAGAGAGGTTGAACAGGCTAGTAATAGGGGTTGCAACAATTTCGGCAGATAATTTTAGAAAGAGAGGGTCCAGATTGTCTAGCCCGGCTGATTTGTAGGGGTCCAGATTTTGCAGCTCTTTCAGAACATCAGCTATCTGGATTTGGGTAAAGGAGAAATGGTGGGGGCTTGGGCGGGTTGTTGTGGAGGGTGCCGGGCAGTTGACCGGGGTAGGGGTAGCCAAGTGGAAAGCATAGCCAGCCGTAAATGCTTATTGAAATTCTCAATTATAGTGGATTTATCAGTGGTGACAGTGTTTCATAGCCTCAGAGTAGTGGGCAGCTGGGAGGAGGTGCTCTTAATTCTCCATGGACTTTACAGTGTCCCAGAACTAGGTGACCAAATACGTATTTTCCACCATAATTTGGGAGATTGTGGGAGAACTTGCACAATTGGTGGCTGACTAAATACTTTTTTGCCCCACTGTAATGTTGTCCATGCCCAGGGCGCCTCTCCAGGGAACTGTTGGATGTCTTCTTGCAATTGCCAATCAAAAAGGGGTCTTGGCTGTACCTAGCTGTACCTGGCTGTACCTGGCTGTAACTGGCTGTACCTAGCTGTAACTGGCTGTACCTACCTGTACCTGGCTGTACCTACCTGTACCTGGCTGTACCTAGCTGTACCTGGCTGTAACTGGCTGTACCTACCTGTACCTGGCTGTACCTAGCTGTACCTGGCTGTACCTAGCTGTAACTGGCTGTACCTAGCTGTACCTGGCTGTACCTAGCTGTACCTATCTGTACCTACCTGTACCTGGCTGTACCTAGCTGTACCTGGCTGTACCTAGCTGTACCTGGCTGTACCTAGCTGTACCTGGCTGTACCTAGCTGTACCTGGCTGTACCTATCTGTACCTGGCTGTACCTAGCTGTACCTGGCTGGCTGTACCTGGCTGTACCTGGCTGTACCTGTGCCAACTGACATGCAAGAGTTTGCGATACAGCCTGGATTCGAACCAGGGTTGTCTGTATTGACGCCTCTATATCGCTGAGATGCAGTGGCGTACCACCGCTGTGCCACTCGAGAGCCCATACTGTTCTTGTATGCATTTCTTCTTCTTTCTAGTGGCAGCCCATAGGTACAATAAAATATAAAATATGAAATTCGAATATGAAAACTACCTGTAACCCTGTTAAAAAAATGGGAATCCAATGGGAATTTTCCTTGAGGGTTCTACGTCTGTGTATATGAAGGTATTATTTGCAAGACGTAAGAGAAAACATATCTTGTGTTTGAAAAATGACATTTTTTTTTTTACTAATGTAAACAATCTTGTAAATATTTTTCCAAACTGCGTTACCCACTCCAGTCAGTCATCAGGTTTTTCTGGTGACGCTTCTTGCGTGACGTATAATGGACTGGACGGGACGCTTCTTCAGGAACAACAACACGGCTACTCTTTCAGCCATTTTTTTTTTTTTAGCTTGCTAGCCAACTTAAAACCGAAGCATTTGATGCGCTTTACACCATGTTTTATTTACATTCGCGAATCGCAGTGTTTCAAACACAATTCTGTTTACGTATATCTACTGTAAACTTTAACCAAATTTGCAAACTTGTTAAGATTGATACTGAGCCTAGCACTAGGCTAGTCGCTAATGCTAACTAACATCCCTGACCATGAGCTCACTAAACTTCTCCTCCCTTGGTAAAGAAGAGCAGGTCTACTGGACGGAGAAAGAAGCTCTGGGGCTGAACATTGTCGTGAAAGAAGAAGAAGAAGAAGAAGAAGGGGGTGTTACAGTGAAAGAAGAGAAATCTCCGTTTGGAGTGGAAGAGGGGATAGAGGCTGTCACAGTGGAAGAGGAGGAGGTAGACACTTTCAGAATGAAAAATGAGGAAGAGGAGGCTGTTGAAGTGAAAGAAGAAGAAGATGTTGCTGTGAAAAAATATAAAGAACCTTTAGGAGTGGGAGAGGGGATATTTTTTTATTTTTTTTATTTCACCTTTATTTAACCAGGTAGGCTAGTTGAGAACAAGTTCTCATTTGCAACTGCGACCTGGCCAAGATAAAGCATAGCAGTGTGAACAGACAACACAGAGTTACACATGGAATAAACAATTAACAAGTCAATAACACAGTAGAAAAAAAATGGGCAGTCTATATACAATGTGTGCAAAAGGCATGAGGAGGTAGGCGAATAATACAATTTTGCAGATTAACACTGGGGTGATAAATGATCAGATGGTCATGTACAGGTAGAGATATTGGTGTGCAAAAGAGCAGAAAAGTAAATAAAAATTTTTAAAAAACAGTATAAAAACAGTATGGGAATGAGGTAGGTGAAAATGGGTGGGCTATTTACCAATAGACTATGTACAGCTGCAGCGATCGGTTAGCTGCTCGGATAGCTGATGTTTGAAGTTGGTGAGGGAGATAAAAGTCTCCAACTTCAGCGATTTTTGCAGTTCGTTCCAGTCACAGGCAGCAGAGTACTGGAACGAAAGGCGGCCAAATGAGGTGTTGGCTTTAGGGATGATCAGTGAGATACACCTGCTGGAGCGTGTGCTACGGATGGGTGTTGCCATCGTGACCAGTGAACTGAGATAAGGCGGAGCTTTACCTAGCATGGACTTGTAGATGACCTGAGCCAGTGGGTCTGGCGACGAATATGTAGCGAGGGCCAGCCGACTAGAGCATACAAAGTCGCAGTGGTGGGTGGTATAAGGTGCTTTGGTGACAAAACGGATGGCACTATGATAGACTGCATCCAGTTTGCTGAGTAGAGTGTTGGAAGCCATTTTGTAGATGACATCGCCGAAATCGAGGATCGGTAGGATAGTCAGTTTTACTAGGGTAAGCTTGGCGGCGTGAGTGAAGGAGGCTTTGTTGCGGAATAGAAAGCCGACTCTTGATTTGATTTTCGATTGGAGATGTTTGATGTGAGTCTGGAAGGAGAGTTTGCAGTCTAGCCAGACACCTAGGTACTTATAGATGTCCACATATTCAAGGTCGGAACCATCCAGGGTGGTGATGCTAGTCGGGCATGCGGGTGCAGGCAGCGATCGGTTGAAAAGCATGCATTTGGTTTTACTCGCGTTTAAGAGCAGTTGGAGGCCACGGAAGGAGTGCTGTATGGCATTGAAGCTCGTTTGGAGGTTAGATAGCACAGTGTCCAATGACGGGCCGAAAGTATATAGAATGGTGTCGTCTGCGTAGAGGTGGATCAGGGAATCGCCCGCAGCAAGAGCAACATCATTGATATATACAGAGAAAAGAGTCGGCCCGAGAATTGAACCCTGTGGCACCCCATAGAGACTGCCAGAGGACCGGACAGCATGCCCTCCGATTTGACACACTGAACTCTGTCTGCAAAGTAATTGGTGAACCAGGCAAGGCAGTCATCCGAGAAACCGAGGCTATTGAGTCTGCCGATAAGAATATGGTGATTGACAGAGTCGAAAGCCTTGGCGAGGTCGATGAAGACGGCTGCACAGTACTGTCTTTTATCGATGGCGGTAATGATATCGTTTAGTACCTTGAGCGTGGCTGAGGTGCACCCGTGACCGGCTCGGAAACCAGATTGCACAGCGGAGAAGGTACGGTGGGATTCGAGATGGTCAGTGACCTGTTTGTTGACTTGGCTTTGAAGACCTTAGATAGGCAGGGCAGGATGGATATAGGTCTATAGCAGTTTGGGTCCAGGGTGTCTCCCCCTTTGAAGAGGGGGATGACTGCGGCAGCTTTCAATCCTTGGGGATCTCAGACGATATGAAAGAGAGGTTGAACAGGCTGGTAATAGGGGTTGCGACAATGGTGGCAGATAGTTTCAGAAATAGAGGGTCCAGATTGTCAAGCCCAGCTGATTTGTACGGGTCTAGGTTTTGCAGCTCTTTCAGAACATCTGCTATCTGGATTTGGGTAAAGGAGAACCTGGAGAGGCTTGGGCGAGGAGCTGCGGGGGGGGCGGAGCTGTTGGCCGAGGTTGGAGTAGCCAGGCGGAAGGCATGGCCAGCCGTTGAGAAGTGCTTATTGAAGCTTTCGATAATCGTGGATTTATCGGTGGAGACCGTGTTACCTAGCCTCAGTGCAGTGGGCAGCTGGGAGGAGGTGCTCTTGTTCTCCATGGACTTCACAGTGTCCCAGATAGAGGCTGCCAGAGTGGAAGAGGTAGAAGCTTTCAGAATGAAAGAGGAGGATGTTATAGGGAAAGAAGAGGATATTACAGTGAAAGGAGAGGAAGAAGCTTTCAGAATGAAAAAGGAGGAAGATGAGGCTGTTATAGGGAAAGAAGAGGAGGAGGGTAATTACAGTGAAAGAAGAGACATCTCCGTTTGGAGGGGATAGAGGCTGTCATAGTGGAAGAGGAGGAGGTAGAAGCTATCAGAATGAAAGAGGAGGCTGTTATAGGGGAAAAAGAGGAAGAGATCTCCAATTCTTCCCATATGGTTTAACAGTGATCTCCATGCTGCACCATATGGTTTAACAGTGATCTCCATTCTGCACCATATGGTTTAACAGTGATCTCCATTCTGCACCATATAGTTTAAAGGTGATCTCCATTCTGCACCATATGGTTTAAAGGTGATCTCCATTCTGCACCATATGGTTTAAAGGTGATCTCCATTCAGTCACTCTGTTAGATGTGACCAGACTAGTAAAGCCACTCTGTTAGATGTGACCAGACTATTAAAGTCACTCTGTTAGATGTGACCAGACTAGTAAAGTCACTCTGTTAGATGTGACCAGACTAGTAAAGCCACTCTGTTAGATGTGACCAGACTATTAAAGTCACTCTGTTAGATGTGACCAGACTAGTAAAGCCACTCTGTTAGATGTGACCAGACTAGTAAAGCCACTCTGTTAGATGTGACCAGACTATTAAAGTCACTCTGTTAGATGTGACCAGACTAGTAAAGCCACTCTGTTATAGATGTGACCAGACTAGTAAAGCCACTCTGTTAGATGTGACCAGACTAGTAAAGCCACTCTGTTAGATGTGACCAGACTAGTAAAGTCACTCTGTTAGATGTGACCAGACTATTAAAGCCACTCTGTTAGATGTGACCAGACTAGTAAAGCCACTCTGTTATAGATGTGACCAGACTAGTAAAGCCACTCTGTTAGATGTGACCAGACTAGTAAAGCCACTCTGTTAGATGTGACCAGACTAGTAAAGTCACTCTGTTAGATGTGACCAGACTATTAAAGCCACTCTGTTATAGATGTGACCAGACTAGTAAAGCCACTCTGTTATAGATGTGACCAGACTAGTAAAGCCACTCTGTTAGATGTGACCAGACTAGTAAAGCCACTCTGTTAGATGTGACCAGACTAGTAAAGCCACTCTGTTAGATGTGACCAGACTATTAAAGTCACTCTGTTAGATGTGACCAGACTAGTAAAGCCACTCTGTTATAGATGTGACCAGACTATTAAAGTCACTCTGTTAGATGTGACCAGACTAGTAAAGCCACTCTGTTATAGATGTGACCAGACTAGTAAAGCCACTCTGTTAGATGTGACCAGACTAGTAAAGCCACTCTGTTAGATGTGACCAGACTAGTAAAGCCACTCTGTTAGATGTGACCAGACTAGTAAAGCCACTCTGTTAGATTGACCAGATAGTAAAGCCACTCTGTTAGATGTGACCAGACTAGTAAAGCCACTCTGTTAGATGTGACCAGACTAGTAAAGCCACTCTGTTATAGATGTGACCAGACTAGTAAAGCCACTCTGTTATAGATGTGACCAGACTAGTAAAGCCACTCTGTTATAGATGTGACCAGACTAGTAAAGCCACTCTGTTAGATGTGACCAGACTAGTAAAGCCACTCTGTTAGATGTGACCAGACTAGTAAAGCCACTCTGTTAGATGTGACCAGACTAGTAAAGCCACTCTGTTAGATGTGACCAGACTAGTAAAGCCACTCTGTTAGATGTGACCAGACTAGTAAAGCCACTCTGTTATAGATGTGACCAGACTAGTAAAGCCACTCTGTTATAGATGTGACCAGACTAGTAAAGCCACTCTGTTATAGATGTGACCAGACTAGTAAAGCCACTCTGTTAGATGTGACCAGACTAGTAAAGCCACTCTGTTAGATGTGACCAGACTAGTAAAGCCACTCTGTTAGATGTGACCAGACTAGTAAAGCCACTCTGTTATAGATGTGACCAGACTATTAAAGTCACTCTGTTAGATGTGACCAGACTAGTAAAGCCACTCTGTTAGATGTGACCAGACTAGTAAAGCCACTCTGTTAGATGTGACCAGACTATTAAAGCCACTCTGTTAGATGTGACCAGACTAGTAAAGCCACTCTGTTAGATGTGACCAGACTAGTAAAGTCACTCTGTTAGATGTGACCAGACTAGTAAAGCCACTCTGTTATAGATGTGACCAGACTAGTAAAGCCACTCTGTTAGATGTGACCAGACTAGTAAAGCCACTCTGTTAGATGTGACCAGACTAGTAAAGTCACTCTGTTAGATGTGACCAGACTATTAAAGCCACTCTGTTAGATGTGAGCCACTCTGTTAGATGTGACCAGACTAGTAAAGTCACTCTGTTAGATGTGACCAGACTATTAAAGCCACTCTGTTATAGATGTGACCAGACTATTAAAGCCACTCTGTTATAGATGTGACCAGACTATTAAAGCCACTCTGTTATAGATGTGACCAGACTAGTAAAGCCACTCTGTTAGATGTGACCAGACTAGTAAAGCCACTCTGTTATAGATGTGACCAGACTAGTAAAGCCACTCTGTTATAGATGTGACCAGACTAGTAAAGCCACTCTGTTAGATGTGACCAGACTAGTAAAGCCACTCTGTTAGATGTGACCAGACTAGTAAAGCCACTCTGTTAGATGTGACCAGACTAGTAAAGCCACTCTGTTAGATGTGACCAGACTATTAAAGCCACTCTGTTAGATGTGACCAGACTATTAAAGTCACTCTGTTAGATGTGACCAGACTATTAAAGTCACTCTGTTATAGATGTGACCAGACTAGTAAAGCCACTCTGTTATAGATGTGACCAGACTAGTAAAGCCACTCTGTTAGATGTGACCAGACTAGTAAAGCCACTCTGTTATAGATGTGACCAGACTAGTAAAGCCACTCTGTTATAGATGTGACCAGACTAGTAAAGCCACTCTGTTAGATGTGACCAGACTAGTAAAGCCACTCTGTTAGATGTGACCAGACTAGTAAAGCCACTCTGTTAGATGTGACCAGACTAGTAAAGCCACTCTGTTATAGATGTGACCAGACTAGTAAAGCCACTCTGTTAGATGTGACCAGACTAGTAAAGCCACTCTGTTATAGATGTGACCAGACTAGTAAAGCCACTCTGTTAGATGTGACCAGACTAGTAAAGCCACTCTGTTATAGATGTGACCAGACTAGTAAAGCCACTCTGTTAGATGTGACCAGACTAGTAAAGCCACTCTGTTAGATGTGACCAGACTAGTAAAGCCACTCTGTTAGATGTGACCAGACTAGTAAAGCCACTCTGTTATAGATGTGACCAGACTAGTAAAGCCACTCTGTTAGATGTGACCAGACTAGTAAAGTCACTCTGTTAGATGTGACCAGACTATTAAAGTCACTCTGTTAGATGTGACCAGACTAGTAAAGCCACTCTAGTAAAGTCACTCTGTTATAGATGTGACCAGACTAGTAAAGTCACTCTGTTATAGATGTGACCAGACTAGTAAAGCCACTCTGTTAGATGTGACCAGACTAGTAAAGTCACTCTGTTATAGATGTGACCAGACTAGTAAAGCCACTCTGTTATAGATGTGACCAGACTAGTAAAGTCACTCTGTTAGATGTGACCAGACTATTAAAGTCACTCTGTTAGATGTGACCAGACTATTAAAGTCACTCTGTTATAGATGTGACCAGACTATTAAAGTCACTCTGTTAGATGTGACCAGACTATTAAAGTCACTCTGTTAGATGTGACCAGACTATTAAAGTCACTCTGTTATAGATGTGACCAGACTAGTAAAGCCACTCTGTTATAGATGTGACCAGACTATTAAAGTCACTCTGTTAGATGTGACCAGACTATTAAAGCCACTCTGTTAGATGTGACCAAACTAGTAAAGCCACTCTGTTATAGATGTGACCAGACTATTAAAGCCACTCTGTTAGATGTGACCAGACTAGTAAAGCCACTCTGTTATAGATGTGACCAGAGCCACTCTGTTAGATGTGACCAGACTAGTAAAGCCACTCTGTTAGATGTGACCAGAGTAAAGCCACTCTGTTAGATGTGACCAGACTAGTAAAGCCACTCTGTTAGATGTGACCAGACTAGTAAAGCCACTCTGTTAGATGTGACCAGACTAGTAAAGCCACTCTGTTATAGATGTGACCAGACTAGTAAAGCCACTCTGTTATAGATGTGACCAGACTAGTAAAGCCACTCTGTTATAGATGTGACCAGACTAGTAAAGCCACTAGATGTGACCAGACTAGTAAAGCCACTCTGTTAGATGTGACCAGACTAGTAAAGCCACTCTGTTAGATGTGACCAGACTAGTAAAGCCACTCTGTTATAGATGTGACCAGACTAGTAAAGCCACTCTGTTATGACCAGATGTGACCAGACTATTAAAGCCACTCTGTTAGATGTGACCAGACTAGTAAAGCCACTCTGTTAGATGTGACCAGACTAGTAAAGCCACTCTGTTAGATGTGACCAGACTAGTAAAGCCACTCTGTTATAGATGTGACCAGACTAGTAAAGCCACTCTGTTAGATGTGACCAGACTAGTAAAGCCACCAGACTAGTTCATCTGTTAGATGTGACCAGACTATTAAAGTCACTCTGTTAGATGTGACCAGACTAGTAAAGTCACTCTGTTAGATGTGACCAGACTATTAAAGCCACTCTGTTATAGATGTGACCAGACTATTAAAGCCACTCTGTTATAGATGTGACCAGACTATTAAAGCCACTCTGTTATAGATGTGACCAGACTAGTAAAGCCACTCTGTTAGATGTGACCAGACTAGTAAAGCCACTCTGTTATAGATGTGACCAGACTAGTAAAGCCACTCTGTTATAGATGTGACCAGACTAGTAAAGCCACTCTGTTAGATGTGACCAGACTAGTAAAGCCACTCTGTTAGATGTGACCAGACTAGTAAAGCCACTCTGTTAGATGTGACCAGACTAGTAAAGCCACTCTGTTAGATGTGACCAGACTATTAAAGCCACTCTGTTAGATGTGACCAGACTATTAAAGTCACTCTGTTAGATGTGACCAGACTATTAAAGTCACTCTGTTATAGATGTGACCAGACTAGTAAAGCCACTCTGTTATAGATGTGACCAGACTAGTAAAGCCACTCTGTTAGATGTGACCAGACTAGTAAAGCCACTCTGTTATAGATGTGACCAGACTAGTAAAGCCACTCTGTTATAGATGTGACCAGACTAGTAAAGCCACTCTGTTAGATGTGACCAGACTAGTAAAGCCACTCTGTTAGATGTGACCAGACTAGTAAAGCCACTCTGTTAGATGTGACCAGACTAGTAAAGCCACTCTGTTATAGATGTGACCAGATGTGACCATGTGACCAGACTAGTAAAGCCACTCTGTTATAGATGTGACCAGACTAGTAAAGCCACTCTGTTAGATGTGACCAGACTAGTAAAGCCACTCTGTTATAGATGTGACCAGACTAGTAAAGCCACTCTGTTAGATGTGACCAGACTAGTAAAGCCACTCTGTTAGATGTGACCAGACTAGTAAAGCCACTCTGTTAGATGTGGCCAGACTAGTAAAGCCACTCTGTTATAGATGTGACCAGACTAGTAAAGCCACTCTGTTAGATGTGACCAGACTAGTAAAGTCACTCTGTTAGATGTGACCAGACTATGTAAAGTCACTCTGTTAGATGTGACCAGACTGACCAGAAGTCACTCTGTTAGATGTGACCAGACTAGTAAAGTCACTCTGTTTAGATGTGACCAGACTCTAAAGCCACTCTGTATAGATGTGACCAGACTAGATGTGACCAGACTAGTAAAGCCACTCTGTTATAGATGTGACCAGACTAGTAAAGTCACTCTGTTAGATGTGACCAGACTATTAAAGTCACTCTGTTAGATGTGACCAGACTATTAAAGTCACTCTGTTATAGATGTGACCAGACTATTAAAGTCACTCTGTTAGATGTGACCAGACTATTAAAGTCACTCTGTTAGATGTGACCAGACTATTAAAGTCACTCTGTTATAGATGTGACCAGACTAGTAAAGCCACTCTGTTATAGATGTGACCAGACTATTAAAGCCACTCTGTTAGATGTGACCAAACTAGTAAAGCCACTCTGTTATAGATGTGACCAGACTATTAAAGCCACTCTGTTAGATGTGACCAGACTAGTAAAGCCACTCTGTTATAGATGTGACCAGACTAGTAAAGCCACTCTGTTATAGATGTGACCAGACTAGTAAAGCCACTCTGTTATAGATGTGACCAGACTATTAAAGCCACTCTGTTATAGATGTGACCAGACTAGTAAAGCCACTCTGTTAGATGTGACCAGACTAGTAAAGCCACTCTGTTAGATGTGACCAGACTAGTAAAGCCACTCTGTTAGATGTGACCAGACTAGTAAAGCCACTCTGTTATAGATGTGACCAGACTAGTAAAGCCACTCTGTTAGATGTGACCAGACTACTAGCGTCCCACCTCGACAACAGCCAGTGAATTGCAGGGCGCCAAATTCAAAACAACAGAAAATCCCATAATTAAAATTACATCCATTTAAAGATCAACTTCTTGTAAATCCAGCTGAGTGTCCGATTTCAAAAAGGCTTTACGGCGAAAGCACACCAACCGATAGGCTTTACGGCGAAAGCACACCAACCGATAGGCTTTACGGCGAAAGCACACCGACCGATTATGTTAGGTCAGCGCCTAGTCACAGATAACCATACAGCCATTTTCCAGCCATGGAGAGGGCTCATAAAAGTCAGAAATAGCGACTAAAATGAATCACTAACCTTTGGTGATCTTCATCAGATGGCACTCACAGGACTTCATGTTACACAATAAATGTGTGTTTTGTTCGATAAAGTTAATCTTTATGTCCAAAAACCTAATTTGAAATTGTTTTCATGTTCAGAAATGCATTGTCTCAAACAAACATCCGGTGAAAGTGCAGAGAGCCACATCAATTAACATAAATACTCATCATAAACATGGATAAAAGATACAAGTGTTAAACATACGAATAGAGATAAACTTCTCCTTAATATAATGTGTTAATATAATGCTGTGTCAGATTTGAAAAATGCTTTACGGCAAAAGCACACTTTGCGATTATGTTAGGTCAGCTCATAGCCACAGAGAACCATACAGCCATTTTCCAACCAAGGAGAGTGTCACAAAAGTCAGAAATAGCGACTAAAATGAATCACTTACCTTTGATGATCTTCATCTGGTGGCACTCCCAGGTCTCCATGTTAGACAATAAATGTTCATCTTTATGTCCAAATACCTCCAATAATATTTCAACCGGACAAAAGCTTTGTCAATAGGAAAGGAGCGTTCACGATCAGGCGCATGGCTGATGAATGGACATTTCCACAGAGCACTTTCAATCAGAGGACAATCTCCCTCATTTTTCAGAGTAAAAGCCTGAAACAATGCCTAAAGACAGGTCACATGTAGAAGAACCCATATAGCTTGTGAACTGGGTCCTAAGTCTTTGTATGGTGGATAGGCTTCCAATGGAAAAACAGCCTTTCAAAATAATAGTACTTCCTGGTTGGATTCTCCTCAGGTTTTCGCCTGCCATATCAGTTCTGTTATACTCAGAGACATGATTTTAACAGTTTTGGATACTTTAGAGTGGAAATATGCTTGGGGTCATTGTCCGTTTGGAAGACCCATTTGCAACTAAGCTTTTAACTTCCTGACAAATTCTAGCTAATTTTTCCCAAAACAAGCCTGAAACTCATTCTAATGACTGTTGACATCTACTGGAAGCCCCAGGAACTGCAATCTGGGAGGTATTCCATTTGATATTCCCATAGAAAGTCATTATAAAAAAATACAAATACTTGGGTTGGATTCTCCTCAGGTTTTCGCCTGCCGTATCAGTTCTGTTATATTTACAGTTTTGGAAACGTTAGAGTGGAAGATTTAGGCAGTTTAATTTGGGCTTTTCATCCAAAATTCCGAATGCTGCCCCCACCCTAGTGAAGTTAAAGCCACTCTGTGTACCTCCCTGGTTAGGTTGCAGACGCATGCCAGATCTCATCTTACAACGTCTGAATAGGTATTTAACATATCAGCTAACCACATCATATGATATAGCATTCCGATGCCCTACTGCACAGTTAAAGACGTGACACGCAACCATTGGTTGATGCAATGCAACATCTGCACGTCAAGTCGGTCAGGAACTCCACCAAGATCTGTATGATGTCATCATACTATTCATTTACAGCCCCTCTGTCAGATATAAATCATCAGAGTGGGAAACCAACTGAAATGGAAACAATGGAGAAAATGTGTCACTATCAGAGGGGTCTATTATGACATCAGATAGAACGACTCAGACATTCCAAACATCACTTGATTATCAGCGGGGTGTATTATGACATCATATAGAACTACTCAGACATTCCAAATCAAGCTTCATCTGTAAAATGTGACCATACTATTTATTTTACAGCCACTCTGTCAGATATAAATCATCAGAGTGGGCCACCAACTGAAATGGGTATGGGGAGAAACACCTCTGGTAGTGGGGTTACTAGGAGTCTGGAAGGTTACTGTTGTGGCTTGTTCCAGCAATGCATTGAAGGGTTCCCGTCAAGGTACGGAGGCCCTCCACAACGTTAAGAAGTAACTCCTTGTGTCTTCCAATGGTGGCTCCTTGGAGGGAAACAATGGAGCAAAATGCATCACATCCAAATAGATTATCTGTAGTGCTGGAGGAATGACACACTCCGATAAACACAGAAACACACACATAGCCAGAGTTTTAAAATTATAATTTAATCACAGAGCAGTCTACATCAACACGGGCGTACTGTATATTTAAACTGAAATACTCCATATTCAATTCATGTTTTTCTAATAAAAACATACAAATCAATTTTTTGTACAGTTCGATTTCATATGGCATAATCAAAAAACACATTCTTCGTAAAAAATATAAGACAATGGGAGCACTGTAAGTTCTCTGATGATGTGATGTGAAATATCAATTTACAGGTCCTGGGAGCATTGGAAGGCTTATCTCCTGTGTGTGTCCTCATGTCTTTTCAGGTTCGCTAGCGAGGAAAATGTCTTTCTACACTGGGAGCAGTGGTAAGGCTTCTCCCCTGTGTGCAATCTCTTATGTTCTTTCAGGTGACATAACTGGGCAAAACTCTTTCCACACTGAGAGCAGTGGTAAGGCTTCTCTCCGGTGTGTGTTCTTTGATGACGTTTCAGGTGACCTAACTGTGTAAAACGCTTTGCACACTGGGAGCAGTGGTATGGCTTTTCCCCTGTATGTATTCTCTCGTGTTCTTTCAGGTCCCTTGACTGGTTAAAACTCTTTCCACACTGGGAGCAGTGGTGTGGCTTTTCTCCTGTATGTATTCTCTCGTGATCTTTCAGGTCCCTTGACTGGTTAAAACTCTTTCCACACTGGGAGCAGTGGTATGGCATTTCTCCTGTATGTATTCTCTCGTGCATTTTCAGGGACCCTATCCGGGTAAAACTCTTTCCACACTGGGAGCAGTGATGAGGAGTATTTCCTGTGTGTGTCCTCTCATGTCTTTTCAGGCTCGCTGACAAGGAAAAGTTCTTTCCACACTGGGAGCATTGGAAAGGTTTATCGCCTGTGTGCGTCTTCTCATGTATTTTCAGGCATCCTGATGAGGAAAATCTCTTTACACACAAGGAGCAGGGGTAAGGCTTGTCTCCTGTGTGCATTCTCTCATGCATTTTCAGGGACCCTATCCGGGTAAAACTCTTTCCACACTGGGAGCAGTGGTAAGGTTTATCACCTGTGTGTGTCCTCTCATGTCTTTTCATGTTCCCAAACTGGGTAAAACTCTTTGCACACTGGGAGCAGTGGTATGGTCTTGCTGGTTTGGACATTTCTTCCTCTGGTTCCTCAGAGTCTGGTCTTTCTCCTGCCAAAAACAAACAAAGTGTTTATTTAATCATAGAGACATGAATGAAACTTCCACATGATTCCACATATTTATTCCACATTTTTAATCCAAATCAGATCCATTTTACAGTGTGGCTTTAGAGGAATTCTGGTAACTAGCATTAGCGCAATGACTGGAAGTCTACAGGTACAGTAGCATATGCTAAGGTACCTGTATTCCCAATCTGGCCCTCATACCATCACGGTCACCTAATCATCCCCAGTCTACAATTGGCTCATTCATCCCCCATCCTCTCCCCTGAAACTATTCCCCATTTCGTTGGTTTAAATGAGAATGTGTTCTCAGTCAACTTACCTGGTAAAATAAGGGTTAAATAAAATAAGGGTTAAATAAAATAAGGGTAAAATAAAAGAAAGAGGGAAACTCTAGAACTTCACTAGAATGTCCATACAGGGGGATTCATCACTACATGCCATCCTTCTACAGTAGAATGTCCATACAGGGGGATTCCTCACTACGTGTCATCCTTCTACAGTAGAATGCCCATACAGGGGGATTCCTCACTACGTGTCATCCTTCTACAGTAGTATGCCCATACAGGGGGATTCCTCACTACGTGTCATCCTTCTACAGTAGAATGTCCATACAGGGGGATTCCTCACTACGTGTCATCCTTCTACAGTAGAATGCCCATACAGGGGGATTCCTCACTACGTGTCATCCTTCTACAGTAGAATGTCCATACAGGGGGATTCCTCACTACGTGTCATCCTTCTACAGTAGAATGTCCATACAGGGGGATTCCTCACTACGTGTCATCCTTCTACAGTAGAATGTCCATACAGGGGGATTCCTCACTACGTGTCATCCTTCTACAGTAGAATGTCCATACAGGGGGATTCCTCACTACGTGTCATCCTTCTACAGTAGAATGTCCATACAGGGGGATTCGTCACTACATGTCATCCTTCTACAGTAGAATGCCCATACAGGGGGATTCCTCACTACATGTCATCCTTCTACAGTAGAATGCCCATACAGGGGGATTCCTCACTACATGTCATCCTTCTACAGTAGAATGCCCATACAGGGGGAGATGATATGATAATGTAGCAATACAGAGCCTGTTCTTCTATATGGAGATGAGATGACAATGGAGCAATACAGAGCCTGTTCTTCTATTTACAGCTGTTATGGAGATGAGATGATAATGTAGCAATACAGAGCCTGTTCTTCTATTTACAGCTGTTATGGAGATGATAATGAGGCAATACAGAGCCTGTTCTTCTATTTACAGCTGTTATGGAGATGAGATGATAATGAGGCAATACAGAGCCTGTTCTTCTATTTACAGCTGTTATGGAGATGAGATGATAATGTAGCAATACAGAGCCTGTTCTTCTATTTACAGCTGTTATGGAGATGATAATGTAGCAATACAGAGCCTGTTCTTCTATTTACAGCTGTTATGGAGATGATAATGAGGCAATACAGAGCCTGTTCTTCTATTTACAGCTGTTATGGAGATGATAATGAGGCAATACAAAGCCTGCTCTTCTATTTACAGCTGTTATGGAGATGATAATGAGGCAATACAGAGCCTGTTCTTCTATTTACAGCTGTTATGGAGATGATAATGTAGCAATACAGAGCCTGTTCTTCTATTTACAGCTGTTATGGAGATGATAATGAGGCAATACAGAGCCTGTTCTTCTATTTACAGCTGTTATGGAGATGATAATGAGGCAATACAAAGCCTGCTCTTCTATTTACAGCTGTTATGGAGATGATAATGAGGCAATACAGAGCCTGTTCTTCTATTTACAGCTGTTATGGATGATAATGAGGCAATACAGAGCCTGTTCTTCTATTTACAGCTGTTATGGAGATGATAATGAGGCAATACAGAGCCTGTTCTTCTATTTACAGCTGTTATGGAGATGATAATGAGGCAATACAGAGCCTGTTCTTCTATTTACAGCTGTTATGGAGATGATAATGAGGCAATACAAAGCCTGTTCTTCTATTTACAGCTGTTATGGAGATGATAATGAGGCAATACAGAGCCTGTTCTTCTATTTACAGCTGTTATGGAGATGATAATGAGGCAATACAAAGCCTGTTCTTCTATTTACAGCTGTTATGGAGATGATAATGAGGCAATACAGAGCCTGTTCTTCTATTTACAGCTGTTAAATGATAATTAGCAATACAGAGCCTGTTCTTCTTTTACAGCTGTTAAAGATAATGGGGCAATACAGAGCCTGTTCTTCTATTTACAGTTATGGAGATGATAATGAGGCAATCAGCCTGTTCTTTATTAAGCTGTTATGGAATTAATCAGCAATACAGAGCCTGTTCTTTATTTAAGCTGTTATGGAGATGATAAAATAGGCTTTTCATACAGAGCCTGTTCTTCTATTTACAGCTGTTATCGAGATGATAATGGATCCAAGCCAGGTCTATTTACAGCTGTTAGACATTTGGTTTGTTTTTTACAGGTTATGGGCACAGATTGAACATCCTTTGTTTTTTTCTGAAAGAATATTGATCAATTTATTTTACATTAATTTATTAGTTAAAATACTTTTAAGCTTTAAATTTCAATAGCTCCTTCCCCACCAACCATAAACCCGATTCACAGGTTATGGAATGATTGCCCGGAAAATCCTTTGTTTTTTTTATGGAGATGAAAGGCAAACAGTTCTTTTATTTACAGCTGTTATTTATTATTTCAAACAGTTTTAACTTTAAACATTCAATAGCTCCTTCCCCACCAAGCCATAATATTTACATCATTAGCTGCAACTGAGCAAGAGACATTCAACCTTTGACCTTGTTGTTGCCCTTTGTAAATGGTAAATAATTAGTCAATATTTAGCTTTTAAATGGTGTTAATTTAAACTGTTATTCAACATACATCTTTATGTTGCGATCGTTGTAAATATAAATAATTAATTTGGGTTTTAAACACCTGAGGAAGTGGAAACTCAAATCACATTAGCTAGATCTCTAAATAATAAGCTGTTATGGGGGAGCCATGTAATGATATAAATACAAAGCTCTCCATGTCACCTTCATAATCTAATAAATCACATTAGCTGGAGATCCATGTCACCTTCATAATCTATAAATCAATTAGCTAGATCCATGTCACCTTCATAATCTATAAATCACATTAGCTAGATCCATGTCACCTTCATAATATATAAATCACATTAGCTAGATCCATGTCACCTTAAATAATAATATAAATCACAACAGCTAGATCCATGTCACCTTCATAATCTATAAATCACATTAGCTAGATCTTCTATTTACCTCTAATAATAAATACTACAGAGCCTGTTCGCTACCTCTAAATATTTACAGCTGTTATGAATGGGGCGAGGCCATTCACCTTCATAATCTATAAATCACATTAGCTAGATCGCTACCTCTAAATAAGACTACTACTCCTAACAGACCCAGGCCATGGCACCTTCATAATCTATAAATCACATTAGCTAGATCGCTACCTCTAAATAATACTACTACTCCTAACAGACCCATGGGGCGATGCCATGGCACCTTCATAATATATTTTTGTACAGCGTCAATTTTGACCATCCCACCCAACTATAAAACCAACCTGGAACAAACTTGGGATTGTTCTATGCAATAGGAACACACACACACTGCACACACCCTGATTTTCCCAGTGGAGATTTTCCAATAAAACTTGGAACAACTTCAACAATATTTTTATTCATAATAATTGTTATGTTATTTTTATGTATAAAGAATAAAAGCCTAAATTACTTAAGTATCCATTTTATTTTGACTAATAAATCCTAAATATTGGTGCGTCTAACGGTAATGACACGAGGTTATGGGCAACGGTAATGACAAGTGGGTAACGGTAATGACAAGAATAACGGTAATGACAAGAATTTATTACGGTAATGACAAGAGGGTTTTGAAACGGTAATGACAACAGGGAGGGTAATGACAAGAGGGTTTGAAATGTAATGACAAGAGGGTTTTAAACGGTAATGACAAGAGGGTTTTGAAACGGTAATGACAAGAGGGTTTTGACCTTGTTGGTAATAATAAGTTAGGGTTATTTTTAAATGTATAAAGAATAAAACCTGACAAGACTTTTAAGTATCCATTTCATAATAATTGTTATGTTATTTTATGTATAAAGAATAAAAGCCTAGGGTTACTTAAGTATCCATTTTAGGGTTTTGACTAATAAATCCTAAATATTGGTTCATAACGGTAATGACAAGAGGGTTTGAAACGGTAATGACAAGAGGGTTTTGAAACGGTAATAATCTAATGACAAGAGGGTTTTGAAACGGTAATGACAAGAGGGTTTTCATAAACGGTAATGACAAGAGGGTTTTGAAATGGTAATGACAAGAGGGCCATGTCACCTTCATAATCTATAAATTGACAAGAGGATTTATAACGGTAATGACAAGAGGGTTTAAATAACGGTAATGACAAGAGGGCTTTGAAACTGTAATGATAAGAGGGTTTTAATAACGGTAATGACAAGAGGGTTTTGAAACGGTAATGACAAGAGGGTTTTGAAACGGTAATGACAAGAGGGTTAAAAAACGGTAATGACAAGAGGGTTTTGAAACGGTAATGACAAGAGGGTTTTGAAGCGGTCTATTTCATAATAATTGTTATGTTATTTTTATGTATAAAGAATAAAAGCCTAAATTACTTAAGTATCCATTTTATTTTGACTAATAAATCCTAAATATTGGTGCGTAACGGTAATGACAAGAGGGTTTTGAAACTGTAATGATAAGAGGGTTTCGTAACGGTAATGACAAGAGGGTTTCATAACGGTAATGATAAGAGGGTTTTGAAACTGTAATGATAAGAGGGTTTCGTAACGGTAATGACAAGAGGGTTTTGAAACTGTAATGATAAGAGGGTTTCGTAACGGTAATGACAAGAGGGTTTTGAAACTGTAATGACAAGAGGGTTTCATAACGGTAATGATAAGAGGGTTTCATAACGGTAATGACAAGAGGGTTTCGTAACGGTAATGACAAGAGGGTTTCATAACGGTAATGACAAGAGGGTTTCATAACGGTAATGACAAGAGGGTTTCATAACGGTAATGACAAGAGGGTTTCATAACGGTAATGACAAGAGGGTTTCATAACGGTAATGACAAGAGGGTTTCAAACGGTAATGACAAGAGGGTTTCATAACGGTAATGACAAGAGGGTTTTGAAACGGTAATGACAAGAGGGTTTCATAACGGTAATGACAAGAGGGTTTCATAACGGTAATGACAAGAGGGTTTTAACGGTAATGACAAGAGGGTTTCATAACGGTAATGATAAGCTGGTTTCAGAACGGTAATGATAAGCTGGTTTCAGAAATGAGCAAGTTGCATAGATTAATGTATAAAAAAACTAAATTACTAAGATTCAGTAAACCCAATACATCATAATGATAAGAGGGTTTGAAATTTAATGATAAGATTTCATAATAATAAAAATGATCTTAAAGATCTAACTTATGTAATGATAAGAGGGTATTCAGATCCAGTAATGACAAGAGGGTTTGAAAACTGTAATGTAAGAGGGTTTCAGTAACGGTAATGACAAGAGGGTTTTGTTAAAAACTGTAATGATAATAATAAAATCACTGATCTTAAGATCCAGAGATGTATTCAGATCCAGTCAATGACAAGAGGTTTCAGATCCAGAGTGGAGGTCCTCAGATCCAGAGTCAACGTGGAGGTACTAAGATCCAGAGTCATTGTGGAGGTACTCAGATCCAGAGTCAAAGTGGAGGTACTCAGATCCAGAGTCATCGTGGAGGTACTAAGATCCAGAGTCATTGTGGAGGTACTCAGATCCAGAGTCAAAGTGGAGGTACTCAGATCCAGAGTCCTCGTGGAGGTCCTCAGATCCAGAGTCAACGTGGAGGTACTAAGATCCAGAGTCATTGTGGAGGTACTCAGATCCAGAGTCAAAGTGGAGGTCCTCAGATCCAGAGTCATTGTGGAGGTACTCAGATCCAGAGTCAAAGTGGAGGTACTCAGATCCAGAGTCATCGTGGAGGTACTAAGATCCAGAGTCATTGTGGAGGTACTCAGATCCAGAGTCAACGTGGAGGTACTCAGATCCATAGTCATCGTGGAGGTACTCAGATCCAGAGTCATCGTGGAGGTACTCAGATCCAGAGTCATCGTGGAGAAGAAACTAACGTCTGTGGGCGTGGCGTTTGGACCGGAGCAAGGACATTGGGTAGCCGTCTGAAACAGAGAACGCCTCGTTGTACTTTTGCCGATAGTTCATTAGCCTCTGTTGCTCTCTTGGTGTGGTGCAGGTGAAGTACCCCTCTACTGTTCTCTTGGTGTGGTGCAGGTGAAGTACCCCTCTACTGCTCTCTTGGTGTGGTGCAGGTGAAGTACCCCTCTACTGCTCTCTTGGTGTGGTGCAGGTGAAGTACCCCTCTGCTGCTCTCTTGGTGTGGTGCAGGTGAAGTACCCCTCTGCTGCTCTCTTGGTGTGGTGCAGGTGAAGTACCCCTCTGCTGCTCTCTTGGTGTGGTGCAGGTGAAGTACCCCTCTGCTGCTCTCTTGGTGTGGTGCAGGTGAAGTACCCCTCTGCTGCTCTCTTGGTGTGGTGCAGGTGAAGTACCCCTCTGCTGCTCTCTTGGTGTGGTGCAAGGTGAAGAACCAGCATGGAACCCTAGAGATGTGTTATTGACTGTGAGTATGGACCAGCATGGAATCCTAGATACAGTTGAGGTCGTAAGTTTTTCAACCACTCCACACATTTATTGTTAACAAACTATAGTTTTGGCAAGTCGGTTAGGACATCTACTTTGTGCATGACACATGTCATTTTCCCAACATTTGTTTACAGACAGATTATTTCACTTATAATTCACTGTATCACAATTCCAGTGGGTCAGAAGTTTACATACACTATGTTGACTTTGCCTTTAAACAGCTTGGAAAATTCCAGAAAATGATGTCATGGCTTTAGAAGCTTCTGATAGGCTAATTGACATCATTTTTGTGGATGTATTTCAAGGCCTACCTTCAAACTCAGTGCCTCTTTGCTTGACATCATGAGAAAATCAAAAGAAATCAGCCAAGACCTCAGAAAAAAAATGGTAGACCTCCACAAACAGAAAAGGACCTTGTGAAGATGCTGGAGGAAACAGGTACAAAAGTATCTATATCCACAGTAAAACAAGTTCTATATTGACATAACCTGAAAGGCTGCTCAGCAAGGAAGAAGCCACTGCTCCAAAACTGCCATAAAAAAGCCAGACTACGGTTTGCAACTGCACATGGGGGACAAAGATCGTACTTTTTGGAGAAATGTCCACTGGTCTGATGAAACAAAAATAGAACTGTTTGGCCATAATGACCATCATTATTTTTGGAGGAAAAAGGGGGAGGCTTGCAAGCCGAAGAACACCATCCCAACTGTGAAGCACGGGGGTGGCAGCATCATGTTGTGTGGGTACTTTGCTGCAGGAGGGACTGTTGCACTTCACTAAATAAATGGCATCAGGAGGAAGGAAAATTATATGGATATATTGAAACAGCATCTCATGACATCAGTCAGGAAGTTAAAGCTTGGTTGCAAACTGGTCTTCCAAATGGACAATGGTCCCAAGCATACTTCCAAAGTTGTGGCAAAATGACTTAACTGGACAACAAAGTCAAGGTATTGGAGTGGCCATCACAAAGCCCTGACCTCAATCCTATAGAAAATGTGTGGGCAGAACTGAAAAAGCGTGTGTGAGCAAGGAGGCCTACAAACCTGACCCAGTTACACCATCTCTGTTAGGAGGAATGGGCCAAAATTCACCCAACTTATTGTGAGAAGCTTGTGGAAGGCTACCCGAAATGTTTGACCCAAATTAAACAATTTAAAGGCAATGCTACCAAATACTAATTGAGTGGATGTGAACTTCTGACCCACTGGGAATGTGATGATAGAAATGAAAGCTGAAATAAATTATTCTCTCTACTATTATTCTGACATTTCACATTCTTAATAAAAAGTGGTGATCCTAACTGACATAAGACAGGGCATTTTTTACAAGGATTTAATGTCAGGAATTGTGAAAAACTGAGTTTAAATATATTTGGCTAAGGTGTATGTTAGTAAGGTTTCATATCAACAATTTGATTTATATTTTTGAGTAAGGTTTCATGTAAAAAAAAATGATTGATGTGAGTAAGGTTTCATAAAAACAATATGACTTCCAAGTTGCATAAACAAAAACACAAATTCCCAGTCAAAAACACAAGTCAGAACACAGCCTCTCTATTCTCTCATGTGATTTCAGGTCCTCTGACTGAGAAAATGTCTTTCCACATTGAGAACAGTGGAAAGGCTTCTCTCCTGAATGTGTTCTTTTATGTGATTTCAGGTGCTTTAACAGGTTAAAACTCTTCCCACATTGGGAGCAGTGGTAAGACTTCTTTCCAGAGTGTATTCTGTTATGTATTTTCAGGCTCCCTAACTGGGTGAAACTCTTGCCACACTGAGAACATTGGTAAGGTTTTTCTCCCGTGTGTATTCTCTCATGCCTTTTCATGTTAACTAACAAGGTAAAACTCTTTCCACATTGGGAACATTGGTAAGGCTTTTCTCCCGTGTGTATTCTCTCATGCCTTTTCATGTTAACTAACACGGTAAAACTCTTTCCACACTGAGAACATTGGAAAGGCTTTTCTCCCGTGTGTGTCCTCTCATGCTCTTTAAGGTTCCGTAACTTCATAAAACTCTTTCCACAATGGGAACACTGGTGTCGTCTTGCTGGTTTGGGAGTCTCTGGTTCTGGTTTCCCTGAAGGACTCTTCCCGCTATCGGAGAATCTCTTCCTACTGGAGTGAGAATCTGGTCTCTTTCCTGCCAAAGACATATTATTGTGTTAAACAAAGACCTGAATGAAACCTGAAACATGATACAACTTTATTTCTATTAGGGTTGCAAAAACCCAGGTAGCTTTTCACAAAGATCCCAAGCTTTCCAGATATCCTGGTTGGAGGTAGAGGTCTTCACGGGTCCAAAAAGTTGGACCTGTTCCGAAAGGGACCTGGGGTTCTACCACCCGGATCCGAAGGGGACCTGGGGTTCTACCACCCGGATCCGAAAGGGACCTGGGGTTCTACCACCCAGATCCTAAAGGGACCTGGGGTTCTACCACCCGGATCCAAAGGGGACCTGGGGTTCTACCACCCGGATCCGAAAGGGACCTGGGGTTCTACCACCCAGATCCTAAAGGGACCTGGTGTTCTACCACCCAGATCCTAAAGGGACCTGGGGTTCTACCACCCAGAGGAGAAAGGGACCTGGGGTTCTACCACCATTACGGATCCGTAGTACCTGTCTAAAAACCAGGGAGGACCTAGGGGTTCTACCACCCGGAGTGCATCCGAACTAACAAAAAGCAGCAGGAAAGTTTGCAAAAAAAAAACTTTATTATCTGAAGTTTGACAAAGTAGGAGAAGAGCGGAAGAGAGGGCCGAACTATGAAAGCCCGGGCTACAGTAGACTAATAGCTACCATTACTAGGTTATTTATCAAATAAGATTACGTAGTACCTGTCTAAAAACCAGGGAGAAACTAGTTAAGCTACATAGCTAAGGTTAGCTAGCTACTCTAATTCAGGCTGGGAGTGCAGTCACGCTTTCTGATCCTACAGTTACAAACAACAACAACTCCATTCAGACTATTAGGTAGCAGTCTACCTGTTGGCTCTTGGTCGTTGCAGACTATCCTTCTCCTTGACCTTTTATTCCGTCATTTTAATTCCATCTTCTTTTAATTAATCCATTTTGCTGTTTGCCTACAATCCTTAGTGACTTGACCAGCCACTACTGAAGTGCTTTAGTAGAAGAAAGAGATGGCCCTGAACTGAACGTTGATCCTCCCCATCGGGCTTCTGTTTTCTAAACTGAGTTCCTGTCCTGATTGGTTAACATGTTGTGTGGAAGGGCATGCCACGGGAGAAAACGTCATGTTTAAGGTCATGTGTCTCCTAACTTTTGCCACACAGAGAGGTCATGTGTCTCCTCAATATTAACAGATATTGTCATGTTTATAGGCTGAGCAGATCTGTAAAAATGTCTCTCTCTACTCAATATTAACAGATATCTCAATATTAACAGATATTGTCATGTTTATAGGCTGAGCAGAGCTCAATATTAACAGATATTGTCATGTTTATAGGCTGAGCAGAGCTCAATATTAACAAATACGGTCATGTTTATTGGCTGAGCAGAGCTCAATATTAACAGATATTGTCATGTTTATAGGCTGAGCAGAGCTCAATATTAACAGATATTGTCATGTTTATTGGCTGATCAGAGCTCAATATTAACAGATATTGTCAGCACAAAAACATCCTGTGGCGGACTGCAATAGCATCGAATAGTCCCCGTGATATGCAACTGTTCAGGGAAGTCAGGAACCAATACACGCAGTCAGTCAGGAAAGCTAAGGCCAGCTTCTTCAGGCAGAAGTTTGCATCCTGTAGCTCCAACTCCAAAAGTTCTGGGACACTGTGAAGTCCATGGAGAACAAGAGCACCTCCTCCCAGCTGCCCACTGCACTGAGGCTAGGTAACACGGTCACCACCGATAAATACATGATTATCGAAAACTTCAATAAGCATTTCTCAACGGCTGGCCATGCCTTCCGCCTGGCTACAACCTCGGCCAACAGCTCCGCCCCCCCCGCAGCTCCTCACCCAAGCCTCTCCAGGTTCTCCTTTACCCAAATCCAGATAGCAGATGTTCTGAAAGAGCTCCAAAACCTGGACCCGTACAAATCAGCTGGGCTTGACAATCTGGACCCTCTATTTCTGAAACTATCCGCCGCCATTGTCGCAACCCCTATTACCAGCCTGTTCAACCTCTCTTTCATATCGTCCGAGATCCCCAAGGATTGAAAGCTGCCGCAGTCATCCCCCTCTTCAAAGGGGGAGACACCCTGGACCCAAACTGTTACAGACCTATATCCATTCTGCCCTGCCTATCTAAGGTCTTCGAAAGCCAAGTCAACAAACAGGTCACTGACCATCTCGAATCCCACCGTACCTTCTCCGCTGTGCAATCTGGTTTCCGAGCCGGTCACGGGTGCACCTCAGCCACACTCAAGGTACTAAACGATATCATAACCGCCATCGATAAAAGACAGTACTGTGCAGCCGTCTTCATCGACCTTGCCAAGGCCTTCGACTCTGTCAATCACCATATTCTTATCGGCAGACTCAGTAGCCGGATGACTGCCTTGCCTGGTTCACCAATTACTTTGCAGACAGAGTTCAGTGTGTCAAATCGGAGGGCATGCTGTCCGGTCCTCTGGCAGTCTCTATGGGGGTGCCACAGGGTTCAATTCTCGGGCCGACTCTTTTCTCTGTATATATCAATGATGTTGCTCTTGCTGCGGGCGATTCCCTGATCCACCTCTACGCAGACGACACCATTCTATATACTTTCGTCCCGTCATTGGACACTGTGCTCTCTAACCTCCAAACGAGCTTCAATGCCATACAACACTCCTTCCGTGGCCTCCAACTGCTCTTAAACGCTAGTAAAACCAAATGCATGCTTTTCAACTGATCGCTGCCTGCACCCGCATGCGATGTCATCTACAAAATGGCTTCCAACACTCTACTCAGCAAACTGGATGCAGTCTATCACAGTGCCATCTGTTTTGTCACTAAAGCACTTATACCACCCACCACTGCGACTTGTATGCTCTAGTCGGCTGGCCCTCGCTACATATTCGTCGCCAGACCCACTGGCTCCAGGTCATCTACAAGTCCATGCTAGGTAAAGCTCCGCCTTATCTCAGTTCACTGGTCACGATGGCAACACCCATCCGTAGCACGCGCTCCAGCAGGTGTATCTCACTGATCATCCCTAAAGCCAACACCTCATTCGGTCGCCTTTCGTTCCAGTACTCTGCTGCCTGTGACTGGAACGAATTACAAAAATCGCTGAAGTTGGAGACTTTTATCTCCCTCACCAACTTCAAACATCAGCTATCTGAGCAGCTAACCGATCGCTGCAGCTGTACATAGTCTATTGGTAAATAGCCCACCCATTTTCACCTACCTCATCCCCATACTGTTTTTATTTATTTACTTTTCTGCTCTTTTTGCACACCAATATCTCTACCTGTACATGACCATCTGATCATTTATCACTCCAGTGTTAATCTGCAAAATTGTAATTATTCGCCTACCTCATGCCTCTTGCACACATTGTATAGACTCCCCCCCTTTTTTTTCTACTGTGTTATTGACTTGTTAATTGTTTACTCCATGTGTAACTCTGTGTTGTCTGTTCACACTGCTATGCTTTATCTTGGCCAGGTCGCAGTTGCAAATGAGAACTTGTTCTCAACTAGCCTACCTGGTTAAATAAAGGTGAAATAAAAAAAATAAAAAATAAAAATGTTTATTGGCTGATCAGAGCTCAATATTAACAGATATTGTCATGTTTACAGGCTGAGCAGAGCTCTATAATAATAGATAATGTCATGTTTATAGGCTGAGCAGAGCTCTATAATAGATATTGTCATGTTTATAGGCTGATCAGAGCTCTACAATAATATTCAGAATAAAAATATAAATGCAACATGTAAAGTGTTGGCCCCATGTTTCATGAGCTGAAATTAAAGATCCCAGAATGTTTTGCCATTTGCTAATGAGCTGAATGTTGAGACAATTTTACATCCCAGTTCGTTAACATTTCTCCTTTGCCAAGATAATCCATCCATCTGACAGGTATAGCTGATTAAACGGCATGATCATTACACACGTGCACCTTGTGCTGCGGACAATAAAAGGCCACTGTAAAATGTGCAGTTTTGTCATACAACACAATGCCACAGATGTCTCAAGTTTTGAGGGAGCGTGCAATTGGCAATGCTGACTGCAGGAATGTCCACAAGAGCTATTGCCAGAGAATTTGGCAGTACGTCCAACCAGCCTCACAACCACAGACCACGTGCCAGCCGAGGACTTCCACATCCGGCTTCTTCACCGGCGGGATTGTCTGAGACCGGCCACCTGGAGAGCTTATGAAACTGATGAGTATTTCTGTCTGTAATAAAGCCCTTTTGTGGGGAAAACTCATTCTGATTGGCTGGGCCTGGCTCCTAAGTGGGTGGGCCTATGCACTCCTGGCCCACCTATGGCTGTGCCCCTGCCCAGTAATGTGGAATCCATAGATTAGGGCCTAATGAATTTATTTCAACTAACTGATTTCCTTATGTGAACTATAACTCAGTAAATTCCAAGTGCTTTGAAAGGCTGGTCATGGCTCACATCAATAATATCATCCCAGAAACCCTAGACCCACTCCAATTTGCATACCACCCCAACAAATGCACAGATGATGGAATCTCTATTGCACTCCACACTGCTCTTTCCCACCTGGACAAAAGGAACACCTATGTGAGAATACTATTTATGGACAACAGCTCAGCGTTCAATACCATAGTGCCCTCAAAGTTCATCAATAAGCTAAGGACCCTGGGACTAAACACCTCCCTCTGCAACTGGATCCTGGACTTCCTGATGGGCCGCCCCCAGGAGGTAAGGGTAGGTAACAAAACATCCGCCACGCTGATCCTCAACACAGGGGCCCATCAGGGGTGAGTGCTCAGCCTCCTCCTGTACTCCCTGTTCACTCATGACTGCATGGCCAGGCACGACTCCAACACCATCATTTATTTTTCGATGGTAGGCCTGATCACTGACAACAACGAGACAGCCCATAGGGAGGAGGTCAGAGACCTGTCCATGTGGTGCCAGGACAACAACCTTTCCCTCAACATGATCAAGACAAAGGAGATGATTATGGACTACAGGAAAAAGAGGACCGAGCACACCCCCATTCTCATCGATGGGACTGCAGTGGAGCAGGTTGAGAGCTTCAAGTTCCTTGGTTTTCCACATCACCAACAAACTAACATGGTCCAAGCACACCAAGGCACCTGTGAAGTGTTATAACAACTGGGATATCTAATAACACTATAGGTAGGTGTTATAACAACTGGGATATCTTAATAACACTAGATCCTATAACAGGTAGGATACCTAACAACACTACAGGTGTTATAACAGGTGGATATCTAACAACAACAGGTTTTATAACAGGTAGGATATCTAACAACACTATAAGGTGTTATAACAGGTAGGATACCTAACAACACTACAGGTGTTATAACAGGTGGGATATCTAACAACACTACAGGTGTTATAACAGGTGGGATATCTAACAACACTACAGGTGTTATAACAGAGTGGGATATCTAACTAACAACAGGTGTTATAACAGGTCCAGGATATCTAACAACACTAGGTGTTATAACAGGTGGGATATCTAACAACACTACAGGTGTTATAACAGGTGCTCATGTCAAAATTAGGGGATATCCTTCTTTAAGTGGTGGGGTTGCTCTTTCTATAAACAACCCAGATTGTGGCTTTATGTTAATTAAATGGGGTTTATACCCAGTTTGTTATAACTTAGGTGGGATATCTACCTAACACTATAGGTTTGTTATAACCCCTACTGGGATATCTAACCTAACATAGGTTTATTGACAAGCCCTAGGTGCTTTCACCTTATAATAGGTTTATTGACAAGCCCTACTTAACCCCTACTGCTTTCATACAATAGGTTTATAACAAGGTGGGATATCCTACCTATACAATAGGTTTATTGACAAGCCCTACTTAACCCCTACTGCTTTCACCTACCTACAGGTGTTATTAACAAGGTATGACAAGCCCTACTTACTGCTTTCACCTACCTATACAATAGGTTTATTGACAAGTTACTTAACCCTACTGCTTTCACCTACCTATACAATAGGTTTATTGACAAGCCCTACTTAACCCCTACTGCTTTCACCTACCTATACAATAGGTTTATTGACAAGCCCTACTTAACCCCTACTTAACACCTACCTACAAGGTGCTTTCATGCTTCACCTACTATACAATAGGTTTATTGACCAGCCCTACTTAACCCCTACTGCTTTCACCTACCTATACAATAGGTTTATTGACCAGCCCTACTTAACCCCTACTGCTTTCACCTACCTATACAATAGGTTTATTGACCAGCCCTACTTAACCCCTACTGCTTTCACCTACCTATACAATAGGTTTATTGACCAGCCCTACTTAACCCCTACTGCTTTCACCTACCTATAGGTTTATTAAATAGGCTTTTACCTACCTATACCCAGGTTTATTGACAAGCCCTACTTAACCCCTACTGCTTTCACCTACCTATACAATAGGTTTATTGACCAGCCCTACTTAACCCCTACTGCTTTCACCTAAATTTTAGGTTTATTGACCAGCCCTACTTAACCCCTACTGCTTTCACCTACCTATACAATAGGTTTAAGAACAAATTCTTATTTTCAAGGTTTATTGACCAGCCCTAGGAACAGTGGGTTAACTGTTCAGGGCAGATACAACAGTTTATTTACTTAACCCCTTGCTTTCACCTAGCTACAATAGGTTTATTGACAAGCCCTACTTAACCCCTTGCTTTCACCTACCTATACAATAGGTTGACAAGTCTTAACCCCTACTGCTTTAACCACAATAGGTTTATTGACCAGCCCTACTTAACCCCTACTGCTTTCACCTACCTATACAATAGGTTTATTGACCAGCCCTACTTAACCCCTACTGCTTTCACCTACCTATACAATAGGTTTATTGACCAGCCCTACTTAACCCCTACTGCTTTCACCTACCTATACAATAGGTTTATTGACCAGCCCTACTTAACCCCTACTGCTTTCACCTACCTATACAATAGGTTTATTGACCAGCCCTACTTAACCCCTACTGCTTTCACCTACCTATACAATAGGTTTATTGACCAGCCCTACTTAACCCCTACTGCTTTCACCTACCTATACAATAGGTTTATTGACCAGCCCTACTTTTTTAAAAATTTTATTAATAAAAAAAAAAAAAGTTTTACAAGTCAGCAAGTCGGCAAGTCAGTTAAGAACAAATTCTTATTTTCAATGACGGCCTAGGAACAGTGGGTTAACTGTTCAGGGGCAGAACGACAGATTTGTACCTTGTCAGCTCAGGGATTCGAACTTGCAACCTTGCTTGTCACAAGGTACTTGCAAATTTCGGTTACTAGTCCAACGCCTAACCACTAGGCTAGTTAACCCTACTGCTTTCACCTATACAATAGGTTTATTGACAAGCCCTACTTAACCCCTACTGCTTTCACCTATACAATAGGTTTATTGACAAGCCCTACTTAACCCCTACTGCTTTCACCTATACAATAGGTTTATTGACAAGCCCTACTTAACCCCTACTGCTTTCACCTATACAATAGGTTTATTGACCAGCCCTACTTAACCCCTACTGCTTTCACCTATACAATAGGTTTATTGACCAGCCCTACTTAAACCCCTACTGCTTTCACCTATACAATAGGTGGTCCTAGTAAATAATGAAAGTTACCAGCACAGCACACCCACTGACGATACATTAGAATTAACTTATTATCATTACCGAAATGAAGGTTCTCATTACCGAAACGAGCCTAAAAATGATGCGGTAATGAGAAATGTGTGTTTTAGTAAAGAGAGGCCCTCAGCTTCATCTGGAAGTAACAGGAGACAGACATTATGAGTCAGCAAACTACTGACGACATCACTAAAGCCCATTCATGCCTCCATGTTGGTAAGCTAATGGGTCTCTAAGTGTTGACCACATCACTAAAGCCCAACACCTCCATGTTGGTAAGGTAATGGTTCTCTAAGTGTTTACCACATCACTAAAGCCCATTCATACCTCCATGTTGATAAGGTAATGGTTCTCTAAGTGTTTACCACATATCTAAAGCCCATTCATGTCTCCATGTTGGTAAGGTAATGGTTCTCTAAGTGTTTACCACATCACTAAAGCCCATTCATACCTCCATGTTGATAAGGTAATGGTTCTCTAAGTGTTTACCACATCACTAAAGCCCATTCATGTCTCCATGTTGGTAAGGTAATGGGTCTCTTAAGTTTTTCCCAATCTAATCTTTTTTGTCATTTCGGTAATGTCAAGGTCAAATGTCGTAAAGGGGGTGTTTGAGAATAAGATCCTCATTCTGAATGCATAAGTGAAAAATGTTAACGAACTTGTGCTCATCTCAGGGCTCCTTCACTAGATGATGCATCATGGGTGAATAAAACTGAATAAAAACAAATATTGGAGTTTTTATAGCAACTTGAACAAGTGTTACGGTAATGAGAAATATGTCCACAATATGTCCACTTACACGTTTTTATACAAATATTAGTAACTTTTAAATTTCAATACCTCATCTTCAAACATGTGACCGAACAATCTTCAAGGACTGAAGAGTTTGTGCCCCCGTTTTTAAGACACTACTTACTGGTGTTACTCAGATCTCCCGTATCCTCTTCCTCCTCTTTCAACGTGACAGTAATCTGCCCCTCCTCTTCTTCCTCTTTCAACGTGACAGTAATCTGCCCCTCCTCTTCTTCCTCTTTCAACGTGACAGTAATCTCCCCTCCATCTTCACTCCAAAAACTTCTTCCTCCTCTTGTTTAACAGTAACATCCTCCTCCTCTTTCACTCTGAAAGCTTCTTTCTCTTCTTTCACAGTAACAGCCTCCTCTTCTTTCACAGTAACAGCCTCCTCTTCTTTCACTGTAACTTCCTCCTCCTCTTTCACTCTGAAAGCTTCTTTCTCTTCTTTCACAGTAACAGCCTCCTCTTCTTTCACTGTAACTTCCTCCTCCTCTTTCACTCTGAAAGCTTCATTCGCTTCTTCTTTCACAGTAACAGACTCATCCCCTACTTGTTGTTTAACTGTGTCAGCCTCTTCTTCTTTCTCCGTCCAGCAGACCCCCTCTTCTTCAGCAGGAGTGGAGTAGCTAAGTGAACTCATGGTCGGGGATGTTAACTAGCTAGCTACTTAGCATTAGCGATTAGCCTCGTGCAAAACTAATTTAGCAAGCCAGCTACCTGACAAACAACGTAAATATTAACGTTACATTAAATGGGCCAACAAATAGACACGACAGAAGTATGTTTAAAACACAGTGACTGTTTTCGATAATGTTGGATACGGAGGTGGCCGACGAACTGTTGTTACTGTTGATGAAGTGTCCCGTCCACTACATTAGACGTCACACTAGAAGTAATCGCCTGAAATCTGCACATCGCCATCTGCTGACTGGAGTGGGTAACGCAGTTGTATTTATTTTTTATTTTTTTTGGGGGGGGGACATTTGTTTCATAGAAGTGTAATATTGTATGTAAACGTACAGAGACGCGTGTTCATGAATTAGTGCAGATTTTGTAAAGAGGGAATTTAAATACTATAAGACACAACAGTAGTAGGTCTGATTACCAACAATGACGAGACATCAACAAAGCCGGGACCGAGAGACTGAAAAACAGCTTCTATCTCAAGGCCATCATACTGTTTTTTGTCTATCACTGAGCTGGTTACCACCCGGTTACTCAACCCTGCACCTTAGAGGCTGCCGGCCTATGTACATAGACATGGAATCACTGGTCACTTTAATCATGTTTACATACTGTTTTACTCACTTCATATGCATATACTGTATTCTACTGTATTTTAGTCAATGCCACATTGCTCATCTTAATATTTATATATTTCTAAATTCCATTATTTTACTTTTAGATGTGTGTGTATTGTTGTGAATCGTTAGATACTACTGCACTATTGGAGCTAGGAACACAATCATATTGCTACACCCGCAATAACATCAGCTAAATATGTGTATGTGACCAATACAATTGGATTTGATTTTAAAGAGCATCGATATGAGCATTTAAGCCCTAGTTCATGCAGCGCTCTATCGCCGCACAAAACAAACAAAAATATGTAACTTTCTCTTAGGAAATATTAGCGATAGAGTGGCCTTTCGGCTCAAACTGAATTATTCCACTGTTCTGTCGTTAGCAACATACTTCAGTCTGAGACTGACATCATTGAAGTCAATTGTTGTGACGTCTAAATGAGGGGTGTTGCAGAAAACAAAGTAATCAACGATTGGCTCATCCTCAACCAATCAGAGTAGCAGCGCCAGACGAACCGTCACTCCAAAATTAGACTCAATGTCTACGTCTCCCTCTAAACCTGATTAAACTAAACTTGGGAAAATGATGCGTCTTGGCCAGAGAGATCTGGCACATACAAAATGACACCAATTGGCCAGATGGTGGCGCTATAAACAAGATATTGAAAATGTACACTTTGAAAGGTCATGCTCCCTTCACCCCGTTTTACTCAGTCAGGAAATTCGGTACAAAAATCCCTCTCCTCCACCAGTAACCACAGCCACAAAGTCAGAAGACCCGCCTCCTCGACCAATCAGATGGGGGAGTGTGTACGCTGACCGGATTCTTTAGTGACCACAGAGTTGAGACACCAGTTTAAAGTCCCATCTTCTTCCATTTTGTTGAGGAACATTCCATTGTTAGTTAGTAATTCAACATAATTCATGTGAAATTAGTGTTGGAAATATGTATGGTATAAATTACAGTGATCTGTCTTTGCAATTACAGACTTCTTGTTAATTTCAGCTTCATATTTCTCTTTGGCTTTTGTTTGTCTGTCTTTCCTCTTGGTGGCATTCATACGTCTTTGTGTCAACAACTTGAAATGGAACTCCATTTAAATAGAAGCTTTTTTCCTCTCCCAACTGTTGTTTTCCTGTTAAAGGCTGGGCATCTGGTGAAGGTCAACAACATGATATATTACTATTAGAATGAAAGGCTGGGCATCTGGTGAAGGTCAACAACATGATATATTACTATTAGAATGAAAGGCTGGGCATCTGGTGAAGGTCAACAACATGATATATTACTATAGAATGAAAGGCTGGGCATCTGGTGAAGGTCAACAACATGATATATTACTATTAGAATGAAAGGCTGGGCATCTGGTGAAGGTCAACAACATGATATATTACTATTAGAATGAAAGGCTGGGCATCTGGTGAAGGTCAACAACATGATATATTACTATTAGAATGAAAGGCTGGGCATCTGGTGAAGGTCAACAACATGATATATTACTATTAGAATGAAAGGCTGGACATCTGGTGAAGGTCAACAACATGATATATTACTATTAGAATGAAAGGCTGGGCATCTGGTGAAGGTCAACAACATGATATATTACTATTAGAATGAAAGGCTGGGCATCTGGTGAAGGTCAACAACATGATATATTACTATTAGAATGAAAGGCTGGGCATCTGGGCATGATATATTCTATTAGAATGAAAGGATGGACATCAAGGTCAACAACATGATATATTACTATTAGAATGAAAGGCTGGTTTGGAAACTAACAGCGTTAGAATCTCTGTCCAATAGAATAACTCCTCTGTCCAATAGAATAACTCCTCTGTCCAATAGAATAACTCCTCTGTCCAATAGAATAACTCCTCTGTCCAATAGAATAACTCCTCTGTCCAATAGAATAACTCCTCTGTCCAATAGAATAACTCCTCTGTCCAATATAATAACTCCTCTGTCCAATAGAATAACTCCTCTGTCCAATAGAATAACTCCTCTGTCCAATAGAATAACTCTTCTTTCCAATAGAATAACTCCTCTGTCCAATAGAATAACTCTTCTTTCCAATAGAATAACTCCTCTGTCCAATAGAATAACTCCTCTGTCCAATAGAATAACTCCTCTGTCCAATAGAATAACTCCTCTGTCCAATAGAATAACTCCTCTGTCCAATAGAATAACTCCTCTGTGCTTGGAATGTAATCCCTTATGCCAGCGAGCTCATTTTAGATGAGGGTATTAACAGTTAGCTTCTAGGCATCTACAATAAGACTACTTACCCTTTTACCAAAATAATTGTCCTTTCGCAATGTTATGAATGTTAGGGACATTGGTCCTTCCTCAATGTTGTGAATGTTAGGGACATTGGTCCTTCCTCAATGTTATGAATGTTAGGGACATTGGTCCTTCCTCAATGTTATGAATGTTAGGGACATTGGTCCTTCCTCAATGCTGTGAATGTTAGGGACATTGGTCCTTCCTCAATGTTATGAATGTTAGGGGACATTGGTCCTTCCTCAATGTTGTGAATGTTAGGGGACATTGGTCCTTCCTCAATGTTGTGAATGTTAGGGGACATTGGTCCTTCCTCAATGTTATGAATGTTAGGGACATTGGTCCTTCCTCAATGTTATGAATGTTAGGGACATTGGTCCTTCCTCAATGTTATGAATGTTAGGGGACATTGGTCCTTCCTCAATGTTATGAATGTTAGGGGATGTTGTGAATGTTGGGGACCTTCCTCAATGTTATGAATGTTAGGGACATTGGTCCTTCCTCAATGTTATGAATGTTAGGGGACATTGGTCCTTCCTCAATGTTATGAATGTTAGGGGACATTGGTCCTTCCTCAATGTTATGAATGTTAGGGACATTGGTCCTTCCTCAATGTTATGAATGTTAGGGGACATTGGTCCTTCCTCAATGTTATGAATGTTAGGGGACATTGGTCCTTCCTCAATGTTATGAATGTTAGGGGACATTGGTCCTTCCTCAATGTTATGAATGTTAGGGGACATTGGTCCTTCCTCAATGCTGTGAATTTGAGTGACATTGGTTCTTCCTCAATGCTGTGAATTTGAGTGACATTGGTTCTTCCTCAATGTTGTGAATTTGAGTGACGTTGCCAATTCTTGTTCCCGAATGTATTTAGATATTTGGTTCTCAAACTTGAACTTGAGATGCAGCGCATTCATTAAGTATTCAGACTGCTTCACTTTTTCCACATTTTGTTACGTTACAGCCTTGTTCTAAAACGGATTAAACACTTGTTTTTTTCTCGTCATCAATATACACACAATACTCGATGACAAAGCAAAAACAGGTTGTTTGACATGATCAAATTTATAAAATAAAAATTCTGGGCTCTGTCTTGGCCACTCAGTGACATTCAGAGACTTGTCCCGAAGCCACTTCTGCGTTGTCCTTTGTCTGTGTGCTTAGGGTCGTTGTTCTGTTGGAAGGTGAACCTTCGCCCCAGTCTGAGGTCCTGAGCGCTCTGGAGCAGATTTTCATCAAGAATCTCTCTGTACTTTTCTCCATTCATCTTTCCCTCGATCACCTCCCTGACCAAGGCCCTTCTCCCCTGATTGGTCAGTTTGGCTGGGGCGGCCAACTCTAGGAAGAGTCTTGGTGGTTCCAAACTCCTTCCATTTAAGAATGATGGAGGCCACTGTGTTCCTGGGGACATTCAATGCTGCAGACATGTTTTGGTACCCTTCCCTAGATCTGTGCCTCGACACAATCCTGTCTCGGAGCTCTACGTTCAACCTCATGGCTTGGTTTTTGCTCTGACATGCACTGTCAACTGTGGGACCTTATATATACAATCATGTCCAATCAATTGAATTTACCACAGGTGGACTGCCAATGAAGTTGGAGAAACATCTCAAGGATGATCAACGGAAACAGGATGCACCGGAGGTCATTTTCGAGACTCATAGCAAAGGGTCTGAATACTTAAACAAGGTATTTCATCTTTTTTTCTTCTAATTTTTAATACATTTGCAAACATTTCTAAAAACCTGTTTTTCGCTTTGTCATTATGGGGTATTGTGTGTTGATTGATGAGCATTTTTATATATTTCTAATCCATTTTAGAATAAGGCTGTAACGTCACAAAATGTGGAAAAGGCAAGGTGTCTGAATGCTTTCCGAATGTAATTTTAAAAAATGTGTTTCATGCAAATCGGAATACACTCCCTCATCTGATTGGTCAAGTAGGCGGACCTTCTGACTTTGTGACTGTGGTAAACTTTGGAATTTTGGGGAAAACACCGAAAACGCTACTCTTCTGGCACCGAAAGATGTGGCATCTATGGCCAAAAGTCTCTAAACAAAATATTTTCCAGACTTGTACCTAAAATAAAATGGCTGCTATTTGACCAATAACCCTGCAGGTGGGCGTGGTCTGGCACATAAATCAGTCAAGGATATTCGTATTGTAACAACATTTGGTACACATGTTGCAAACACGGTCAAGACTCAATATATACAAGAACATTCGTATCTACCACACTGTGGTGATCTGTGACTCAGAGTATCTACCACACAGTAGGTGATCTGTGACTCAGAGTATCTACCACACAGTAGGTGATCTGTTTGACTCAGAGTATCTACCACACAGTAGGTGATCTGTTTGACTCAGAGTATCTACCACACGGTGGTGATCTGTTTGACTCAGAGTGGTGAAATGTGGCTCAGGGATATGAGTCTAGCTAACCCAAATTATATCTCAAGACACCACTGGGCTAATTTTGACGAAACTTGGGTGAATGATGTGTTTTTGCCATAGATCCGGCATTTGCTAAATTACACTGATTGGCCCAAAGGGGGCGCTGCATCATTCGTGGGGGTCAACATGTTTACTGTTGCCTTTTTTCTATTCAATTCAACTCTCCTTTAATGCTGCATCTGAACAGTGATTGGCTAGATCTGATAGATCTGAACAGTGATTGGCTAGATCTGAACAGTGATTGGCTAGATCTGAACAGTGATTGGCTAGATCTGATAGATCTGAACAGTGATTGGCTAGATCTGAACAGTGATTGGCTAGATCTGATAGATCTGAACAGTGATTGGCTAGATCTCATAGATCTGAACAGTGATTGGCTAGATCTGAACAGTGCGTAAGGCAATTTCATATTAATTCAATTCAAGATATGTGGTAGTAGAGTAGAGGCCTGAGGACACACAATATGTTGTAGATATGTGGTAGTAGAGTAGAGGCCTGAGGACACACAATATGTTGTAGATATGTGGTAGTAGAGTAGAGGCCTGAGGGCACAATGTGTTGTAGATATGTGGTAGTGGAGTAGAGGCCTGAGGACACACACTTAATGTGCTGTAGATATGTGGTAGTAGAGTAGAGGCCTGAGGGCACAATGTGTTGTAGATATGTGGTAGTAGAGTAGAGGCCTGAGGGCACAATGTGTTGTAGATATGTGGTAGTAGAGTAGAGGTCTGAGGGAAGACAATGTGTTGTAGATATGTGGTAGTGGAGTAGAGGCCTGAGGGCACACATTTAATGTGTTGTAGATATGTGGTAGTAGAGTAGAGGTCTGAGGGAACACAATGTGTTGTAGATATGTGGTAGTAGAGTAGAGGCCTGAGGACACACAATATGTTGTCGATATGTGGTAGTAGAGTAGAGGCCTGAGGGCACAATGTGTTGTAGATATGTGGTAGTAGAGTAGAGGCCTGAGGACACACAATATGTTGTAGATATGTGGTAGTAGAGTAGAGGCCTGAGGGCACAATGTGTTGTAGATATGTGGTAGTAGAGTAGAGGCCTGAGGGAACACAATATGTTGTAGATATGTGGTAGAGAGTAGACACAATGTGTTGTAGATATGTGGTAGTGGAGGACACACACTTAATGTGTTGTAGATATGTGGTAGTAGAGTAGAGGCCTGAGGGCACAATGTGTTGTAGATATGTGGTAGTAGAGTAGTGGTCTGAGGAACACAATGTGTTGTAGATATGTGGTAGTAGAGTAGTGGCCTGAGGGAACACAATGTGTTGTAGATATGTGGTAGTAGAGTAGAGGCCTGAGGGCACAATGTGTTGTAGATATGTGGTAGTAGAGTAGAGGTCTGAGGGCACAATTTAATGTGTTGTAGATATGTGGTAGTGGAGTAGAGGTCTGAGGGAACACAATGTGTTGTAGATATGTGGTAGTAGAGTAGAGGCCTGAGGACACAAAATATGTTGTCGATATGTGGTAGTGGAGTAGAGGCCTGAGGCCACACACTTAATGTGTTGTAGATATGTGGTAGTAGAGTAGAGGCCTGAGGACACACAATGTGTTGTAGATATGTGGTAGTAGAGTAGAGGCCTGAGGGCACAATGTGTTGTAGATATGTGGTAGTAGAGTAGTGGTCTGAGGGAACACAATGTGTTGTAGATATGTGGTAGTAGAGTAGAGGCCTGAGGACACACAATGTGTTGTAGATATGTGGTAGTAGAGTAGAGGCCTGAGGGCACACAATGTGTTGTAGATATGTGGTAGTAGAGTAGAGGTCTGAGGAACACAATATGTTGTAGATATGTGGTAGTAGAGTAGAGGCCTGAGGACACAAAATATGTTGTAGATATGTGGTAGTAGAGTAGAGGCCTGAGGACACACAATGTGTTGTAGATATGTGGTAGTAGAGTAGAGGCCTGAGGACACACTTAATGTGTTGTAGATATGTGGTAGTAGAGTAGAGGCCTGAGGGCACAATGTGTTGTAGATATGTGGTAGTAGAGTAGAGGTCTGAGGGAACACAATGTGTTGTAGATATGTGGTAGTAGAGTAGTGGTCTGAGGGAACACAATGTGTTGTAGATATGTGGTAGTAGAGTAGAGGCCTGAGGGCACAATGTTTTGTAGATATGTGGTAGTAGAGTAGAGGTCTGAGGGAAGACAATGTGTTGTAGATATGTGGTAGTGGAGTAGAGGCCTGAGGGCACACATTTAATGTGTTGTAGATATGTGGTAGTAGATGTGGTAGAGGCCTGAGGGCACAATGTGGTAGATATGTGGTAGTAGAGTAGAGGCCTGAGGACACACAATATGTTGTAGATATGTGGTAGTAGAGTAGAGGCCTGAGGGCACAATGTGTTGTAGATATGTGGTAGTAGAGTAGAGGCCTGAGGGACACACAATTAATGTTGTAGATATGTGGTAGTAGAGTAGAGGCCTGAGGACACACAATATGTTGTAGATATGTGGTAGTAGAGTAGAGGCCTGAGGACACACAATATGTTGTAGATATGTGTAGTAGAGTAGAGGCCTGAGGACACACAATATGTTGTAGATATGTGGTAGTAGAGTAGAGGCCTGAGGACACACAATGTGTTGTAGATATGTGGTAGTAGAGTAGAGGCCTGAGGGCACAATGTGTTGTAGATATGTGGTAGTAGAGTAGAGGTCTGAGGGCACAATGTGTTGTAGATATGTGGTAGTAGAGTAGAGGCCTGAGGACACACAATATGTTGTAGATATGTGGTAGTAGAGGAACACAATGTGTTGTAGATATGTGGTAGTAGAGTAGAGGCCTGAGGGCACAATGTGTTGTAGATATGTGGTAGTAGAGTAGAGGTCTGAGGAAGACAATGTGTTGTAGATATGTGGTAGTGGAGTAGAGGCCTGAGGGCACACATTTAATGTGTTGTAGATATGTGGTAGTAGAGTAGAGGCCTGAGGACACAAAATATGTTGTAGATATGTGGTAGTAGAGTAGAGGCCTGAGGGGCACAAATGTGTTGTAGATATGTGGTAGTAGAGTAGAGGCCTGAGGACACACAATATGTTGTAGATATGTGGTAGTAGAGTAGAGGCCTGAGGGCACAATGTGTTGTAGATATGTGGTAGTAGAGTAGAGGCCTGAGGACACACAATAATGTTGTAGATATGTGGTAGTAGAGTAGAGGCCTGAGGACACACAATATGTTGTAGATATGTGGTAGTAGAGTAGAGGCCTGAGGACACACAATATGTTGTAGATATGTGGTAGTAGAGTAGAGGCCTGAGGACACACAATATGTTGTAGATATGTGGTAGTAGAGTAGAGGCCTGAGGACACACAATATGTTGTAGATATGTGGTAGTAGAGTAGAGGCCTGAGGGCACAATGTGTTGTAGATATGTGGTAGTAGAGTAGAGGTCTGAGGGAACACAATGTGTTGTAGATATGTGGTAGTAGAGTAGAGGCCTGAGGCACACACACTTAATGTGTTGTAGATATGTGGTAGTAGAGTAGAGGCCTGAGGACACACAATGTGTTGTAGATATGTGGTAGTAGAGTAGAGGCCTGAGGACACAAAAATACAATGTGTTGTAGATATGTGTAGTGTAGAGGCCTATGTGTAGATATGTGGTAGAGAGTAGAGGCCTGAGGACACACAATATGTTGTAGATATGTGGTAGTAGAGTAGAGGCCTGAGGACACACAATGTGTTGTAGATATGTGGTAGTAGAGTAGAGGCCTGAGGGCACAATGTGTTGTAGATATGTGGTAGTAGAGTAGAGGTCTGAGGGAAGACAATGTGTTGTAGATATGTGGTAGTAGAGTAGAGGCCTGAGGACACACAATAATGTTGTAGATATGTGGTAGTAGAGTAGAGGCCTGAGGGCACAATGTGTTGTAGATATGTGGTAGTAGTAGATATGTAACACAATGTGTTTTAGATATGTGGTAGTAGAGTAGAGGCCTGAGGAACACAATATGTTGTAGATATGTGGTAGTAGAGTAGAGGCCTGAGGACACACACTTAATGTGTTGTAGATATGTGGTAGTAGAGTAGAGGCCTGAGGACACACAATATGTTGTAGATATGTGGTAGTAGAGTAGAGGCCTGAGGACACACAATATGTTGTAGATATGTGGTAGTAGAGTAGAGGCCTGAGGACACAATTTACAGATATGTGGTGTAGATATGTGGTAGTAGAGTAGAGGTCTGAGGGAACACAATGTGTTGTAGATATGTGGTAGTAGAGTAGAGGCCTGAGGCCACACACTTAATGTGTTGTAGATATGTGGTAGTAGAGTAGAGGTCTGAGGGAACACAATGTGTTGTAGATATGTGGTAGTAGAGTAGAGGCCTGAGGACACACAATGTGTTGTAGATATGTGGTAGTAGAGTAGAGGCCTGAGGGCACACAATGTGTTGTAGATATGTGGTAGTAGAGTAGAGGCCTGAGGGCACAATGTGTTGTAGATATGTGGTAGTAGAGTAGAGGTCTGAGGGAAGACAATGTGTTGTAGATATGTGGTAGTAGAGTAGAGGCCTGAGGACACAATGTGGTAATGTGTTGTAGATATGTGGTAGTAGAGTAGAGGCCTGAGGACACACAATATGTTGTAGATATGTGGTAGTAGAGTAGAGGCCTGAGGGCACAATGTGTTGTAGATATGTGGTAGTAGAGTAGTGGTCTGAGGGAACACAATGTGTTGTAGATATGTGGTAGTAGAGTAGAGGCCTGAGGGAACACAATATGTTGTAGATATGTGGTAGAGTAGAGTAGAGGCCTGAGGACACACATAATGTGTTGTAGATATGTGGTAGTAGAGTAGAGGCCTGAGGACACACAATATGTTGTAGATATGTGGTAGTAGAGTAGAGGCCTGAGGACACACAATATGTTGTAGATATGTGGTAGTAGAGTAGAGGTCTGAGGAACACAATGTGTTGTAGATATGTGGTAGTAGAGTAGAGGCCTGAGGCCACACACAATGTGTTGTAGATATGTGGTAGTAGAGTAGAGGCCTGAGGACACAAAATATGTTGTAGATATGTGGTAGTAGAGTAGAGGCCTGAGGGCACAATGTGTTGTAGATATGTGGTAGTAGAGTAGAGGCCTGAGGACACACAATATGTTGTAGATATGTGGTAGTAGAGTAGAGGCCTGAGGACACACAATATGTTGTAGATATGTGGTAGTAGAGTAGAGGCCTGAGGGCACAATGTGTTGTAGATATGTGGTAGTAGAGTAGAGGTCTGAGGGAAGACAATGTGTTGTAGATATGTGGTAGTGGAGTAGAGGCCTGAGGACACACACTTAATGTGTTGTAGATATGTGGTAGTAGAGTAGAGGCCTGAGGACACACAATATGTTGTAGATATGTGGTAGTAGAGTAGAGGCCTGAGGGCACAATGTGTTGTAGATATGTGGTAGTAGAGTAGTGGTCTGAGGGAACACAATGTGTTGTAGATATGTGGTAGTAGAGTAGAGGCCTGAGGGAACACAATATGTTGTAGATATGTGGTAGTAGAGTAGAGGCCTGAGGGACACACAATGTGTTGTAGATATGTGGTAGTAGAGTAGAGGCCTGAGGACACACAATATGTTGTAGATATGTGGTAGTAGAGTAGAGGCCTGAGGACACACAATATGTTGTAGATATGTGGTAGTAGAGTAGAGGCCTGAGGACACACAATATGTTGTAGATATGTGGTAGTAGAGTAGAGGTCTGAGGGAACACAATGTGTTGTAGATATGTGGTAGTAGAGTAGAGGCCTGAGGCCACACACTTAATGTGTTGTAGATATGTGGTAGTGAGGAGTAGAGGCTGAGGACACACAATGTGTTGTAGATATGTGGTAGTAGAGTAGAGGCCTGAGGGCACAATGTGTTGTAGATATGTGGTAGTAGAGTAGAGGCCTGAGGAACACAATATGTTGTAGATATGTGGTAGTAGAGTAGAGGCCTGAGGGCACACAATGTGTTGTAGATATGTGGTAGTAGAGTAGAGGCCTGAGGGCACAATGTGTTGTAGATATGTGGTAGTAGAGTAGAGGTCTGAGGGAAGACAATGTGTTGTAGATATGTGGTAGTAGAGTAGAGGCCTGAGGACACACACTTAATGTGTTGTAGATATGTGGTAGTAGAGTAGAGGCCTGAGGACACACAATATGTTGTAGATATGTGGTAGTAGAGTAGAGGCCTGAGGGCACAATGTGTTGTAGATATGTGGTAGTAGAGTAGAGGTCTGAGGGAACACAATGTGTTGTAGATATGTGGTAGTAGAGTAGAGGCCTGAGGGACACAATATGTTGTAGATATGTGGTAGTAGAGTAGAGGCCTGAGGACACACAATGTGTTGTAGATATGTGGTAGTAGAGTAGAGGCCTGAGGACACACAATATGTTGTAGATATGTGGTAGTAGAGTAGAGGCCTGAGGACACACAATATGTTGTAGATATGTGGTAGTAGAGTAGAGGTCTGAGGAACACAATGTGTTGTAGATATGTGGTAGTAGAGTAGAGGCCTGAGGCCACACACTTAATGTGTTGTAGATATGTGGTAGTAGAGTAGTGGTCTGAGGAACACAATGATATGTTGTAGATAGGTCTGAGGGTGGTAGTGGAGTAGAGGCCTGAGGGCACACATTTAATGTGTTGTAGATATGTGGTAGTAGAGTAGAGGTCTGAGGGAAGACAATGTGTTGTAGATATGTGGTAGTAGAGTAGAGGCCTGAGGCACACATTTAATGTGTTGTAGATATGTGGTAGTAGAGTAGAGGCCTGAGGACACACAATATGTTGTAGATATGTGGTAGTAGAGTAGAGGCCTGAGGCACACACTTAATGTGTTGTAGATATGTGGTAGTAGAGTAGAGGCCTGAGGACACACAATATGTTGTAGATATGTGGTAGTAGAGTAGAGGCCTGAGGGCACAATGTGTTGTAGATATGTGGTAGTAGAGTAGAGGTCTGAGGGAACACAATGTGTTGTAGATATGTGGTAGTAGAGTAGAGGCCTGAGGCCACACACTTAATGTGTTGTAGATATGTGGTAGTAGAGTAGAGGTCTGAGGGAACACAATGTGTTGTAGATATGTGGTAGTGGAATTAGAGGCCTGAGGGCACACACAATGTGTTGTAGATATGTGGTAGTAGAGTAGAGGCCTGAGGACACAATGTGTTGTAGATATGTGGTAGTAGGTGCCTGAGGGACACACACAATATGTTGTAGATATGTGGTAGTAGAGTAGAGGCCTGAGGGCACAATGTGTTGTAGATATGTGGTAGTAGAGTAGTGGTCTGAGGGAACACAATGTGTTGTAGATATGTGGTAGTAGAGTAGAGGCCTGAGGGCACAATATGTTGTAGATATGTGGTAGTAGAGTAGAGGCCTGAGGACACACACTTAATGTGTTGTAGATATGTGGTAGTAGAGTAGAGGCCTGAGGACACACAATGTGTTGTAGATATGTGGTAGTAGAGTAGAGGCCTGAGGACACACAATGTGTTGTAGATATGTGGTAGTAGAGTAGAGGCCTGAGGGCACAATGTGTTGTAGATATGTGGTAGTAGAGTAGAGGTCTGAGGGAACACAATGTGTTGTAGATATGTGGTAGTGGAGTAGAGGCCTGAGGGCACAATGTGTTGTAGATATGTGGTAGTAGATATGTGGTAGTAGGTCTGAGGAACACAATGTGTTGTAGATATGTGGTAGTAGAGTAGAGGCCTGAGGACACACAATATGTTGTAGATATGTGGTAGTAGAGTAGAGGCCTGAGGGCACAATGTGTTGTAGATATGTGGTAGTAGAGTAGTGGTCTGAGGGAACACAATGTGTTGTAGATATGTGGTAGTAGAGTAGAGGCCTGAGGCCACACACTTAATGTGTTGTAGATATGTGGTAGTAGAGTAGAGGCCTGAGGCCTGAGGCCACACATGTTGTAGATGTGGTAGTTAATGTGTTGTAGATATGTGGTAGTAGTAGAGGCCTGAGGGCACACAATATGTTGTAGATATGTGGTAGTAGAGTAGAGGCCTGAGGACACACACTTAATGTGTTGTAGATATGTGGTAGTAGAGTAGAGGCCTGAGGGCACACAATGTGTTGTAGATATGTGGTAGTAGAGTAGAGGCCTGAGGACACACAATATGTTGTAGATATGTGGTAGTAGAGTAGAGGCCTGAGGGCACAATGTGTTGTAGATATGTGGTAGTAGAGTAGAGGTCTGAGGACACACAATATGTTGTAGATATGTGGTAGTAGAGTAGAGGTCTGAGGGAAGACAATGTGTTGTAGATATGTGGTAGTGGAGTAGAGGCCTGAGGACACACACTTAATGTGTTGTAGATATGTGGTAGTAGAGTAGAGGCCTGAGGACACACAATATGTTGTAGATATGTGGTAGTAGAGGAGAGGCCTGAGGGCACAATGTGTTGTAGATATGTGGTAGTAGAGTAGTGGTCTGAGGGAACACAATGTGTTGTAGATATGTGGTAGTAGAGTAGAGGCCTGAGGGAACACAATATGTTGTAGATATGTGGTAGTAGAGTAGAGGCCTGAGGACACACACTTAATGTGTTGTAGATATGTGGTAGTAGAGTAGAGGCCTGAGGACACACAATATGTTGTAGATATGTGGTAGTAGAGTAGAGGCCTGAGGACACACAATATGTTGTAGATATGTGGTAGTAGAGTAGAGGTCTGAGGGAACACAATGTGTTGTAGATATGTGGTAGTAGAGTAGAGGCCTGAGGCCACACATAATGTGTTGTAGATATGTGGTAGTGAAGTAGAGGCCTGAGGACACAAAATATGTTGTCGATATGTGGTAGTAGAGTAGAGGCCTGAGGACACACAATGTGTTGTAGATATGTGGTAGTAGAGTAGAGGCCTGAGGACACACAATATGTTGTAGATATGTGGTAGTAGAGTAGAGGCCTGAGGGCACACAATGTGTTGTAGATATGTGGTAGTAGAGTAGAGGCCTGAGGGCACAATGTGTTGTAGATATGTGGTAGTAGAGTAGAGGTCTGAGGGGAAGACAATGTGTTGTAGATATGTGGTAGTAGAGTAGAGGCCTGAGGACACACACTTAATGTGTTGTAGATATGTGGTAGTAGAGTAGAGGCCTGAGGACACACAATATGTTGTAGATATGTGGTAGTAGAGAGAGGCCTGAGGGCACAATGTGTTGTAGATATGTGGTAGTAGAGTAGTGGTCTGAGGGAACACAATGTGTTGTAGATATGTGGTAGTAGAGTAGAGGCCTGAGGGAACACAATATGTTGTAGATATGTGGTAGTAGAGTAGAGGCCTGAGGACACACACTTAATGTGTTGTAGATATGTGGTAGTAGAGTAGAGGCCTGAGGACACACAATATGTTGTAGATATGTGGTAGTAGAGTAGAGGCCTGAGGACACACAATATGTTGTAGATATGTGGTAGTAGAGTAGAGGCCTGAGGACACACAATATGTTGTAGATATGTGGTAGTAGAGTAGAGGTCTGAGGGAACACAATGTGTTGTAGATATGTGGTAGTAGAGTAGAGGCCTGAGGCACACACACAATGTTTAATGTGTTGTAGATATGTGGTAGTGTAGAGTAGAGGCCTGAGGACACAAAATATGTTGTCGATATGTGGTAGTAGAGTAGAGGCCTGAGGGCACAATATGTTGTAGATATGTGGTAGTAGAGTAGAGGCCTGAGGACACACAATATGTTGTAGATATGTGGTAGTAGAGTAGAGGCCTGAGGGCACACAATGTGTTGTAGATATGTGGTAGTAGAGTAGAGGCCTGAGGGCACAATGTGTTGTAGATATGTGGTAGTAGAGTAGAGGTCTGAGGGAAGACAATGTATTGTAGATATGTGGTAGTAGAGTAGAGGCCTGAGGACACACACTTAATGTGTTGTAGATATGTGGTAGTAGAGTAGAGGCCTGAGGACACACAATATGTTGTAGATATGTGGTAGTAGAGGAGAGGCCTGAGGGCACAATGTGTTGTAGATATGTGGTAGTAGAGTAGTGGTCTGAGGGAACACAATGTGTTGTAGATATGTGGTAGTAGAGTAGAGGCCTGAGGGAACACAATATGTTGTAGATATGTGTATTTGTAGTAGTAGTAGAGGCCTGAGGACACACACTTAATGTGTTGTAGATATGTGGTAGTAGAGTAGAGGCCTGAGGACACACAATATGTTGTAGATATGTGGTAGTAGAGTAGAGGCCTGAGGACACACAATATGTTGTAGATATGTGGTAGTAGAGTAGAGGTCTGAGGGAACACAATGTGTTGTAGATATGTGGTAGTAGAGTAGAGGCCTGAGGCCACACACTTAATGTGTTGTAGATATGTGGTAGTGGAGTCGAGGCCTGAGGACACACAATGTGTTGTAGATATGTGGTAGTGGAGTAGAGGCCTGAGGACACACAATGTGTTTTAGATATGTGGTAGTAGAGTAGTGGTCTGAGGAACACAATGTGTTGTAGATATGTGGTAGTAGAGTAGTGGTCTGAGGAACACAATGTGTTGTAGATATGTGGTAGTAGAGTAGAGGCCTGAGGGCACAATGTGTTGTAGATATGTGGTAGTAGAGTAGAGGTCTGAGGGAAGACAATGTGTTGTAGATATGTGGTAGTGGAGTAGAGGCCTGAGGGCACACATGTGGTTTAAGGTCTGAGGTGTTGTAGATATGTGGTAGTAGAGTAGAGGCCTGAGGACACACAATATGTTGTAGATATGTGGTAGTAGAGTAGAGGCCTGAGGCACACACTTAATGTTGTAGATGAGGACACACAATGTGGTAGTATGTGTAGAGTAGAGGCCTGAGGACACACAATATGTTGTAGATATGTGGTAGTAGAGTAGAGGCCTGAGGGGCACAATGTGTTGTAGATATGTGGTAGTAGAGTAGAGGTCTGAGGGAACACAATGTGTTGTAGATATGTGGTAGTAGAGTAGAGGCCTGAGGCCCACACTTAATGTGTTGTAGATATGTGGTAGTCTGAGGGAACACAATGTGTTGTAGATGTGGTCTGAGGAACACAATGTGTTTGTAGATATGTGGTAGTGGAATTAGAGGCCTGAGGGCACACACTTAATGTGTTGTAGATATGTGGTAGTAGAGTAGAGGCCTGAGGACACAATGTGTTGTAGATATGTGGTAGTAGGTGCCTGAGGGCACACAATATGTTGTAGATATGTGGTAGTAGAGTAGAGGCCTGAGGGCACAATGTGTTGTAGATATGTGGTAGTAGAGTAGTGGTCTGAGGGAACACAATGTGTTGTAGATATGTGGTAGTAGAGTAGAGGCCTGAGGGAACACAATATGTTGTAGATATGTGGTAGTAGAGTAGAGGCCTGAGGACACACACTTAATGTGTTGTAGATATGTGGTAGATAGTAGTAGAGGCCTGAGGACACATGTGTTGTAATGTGTTGTAGATATGTGGTAGTAGAGTAGAGGCCTGAGGACACACAATGTGTTGTAGATATGTGGTAGTAGAGTAGAGGCCTGAGGGCACAATGTGTTGTAGATATGTGGTAGTAGAGTAGAGGTCTGAGGGAACACAATGTGTTGTAGATATGTGGTAGTGGAGTAGAGGCCTGAGGGCACAATGTGTTGTAGATATGTGGTAGTAGAGTAGTGGTCTGAGGGAACACAATGTGTTGTAGATATGTGGTAGTAGAGTAGAGGCCTGAGGACACACACTTAATGTGTTGTAGATATGTGGTAGTAGAGTAGAGGCCTGAGGACACACAATATGTTGTAGATATGTGGTAGTAGAGGAGAGGCCTGAGGGCACAATGTGTTGTAGATATGTGGTAGTAGAGTAGTGGTCTGAGGGAACACAATGTGTTGTAGATATGTGGTAGTAGAGTAGAGGCCTGAGGCCACACACTTAATGTGTTGTAGATATGTGGTAGTAGAGTAGAGGCCTGAGGCCACACACTTAATGTGTTGTAGATATGTGGTAGTAGAGGCCTGAGGCACACAATATGTTGTAGATATGTGGTAGTAGAGCCTGAGGGCACTGAGGACACACACTTAATGTGTTGTAGATATGTGGTAGTAGAGTAGAGGCCTGAGGACACACAATATGTTGTAGATATGTGGTAGTAGAGTAGAGGCCTGAGGTGTTGTAGATATGTGGAGTAGAGTAGAGGCCTGAGGACACACAATATGTTGTAGATATGTGGTAGTAGAGTAGAGGCCTGAGGACACACAATATGTTGTAGATATGTGGTAGTAGAGTAGAGGCCTGAGGACACACAATATGTTGTAGATATGTGGTAGTAGAGTAGAGGCCTGAGGGCACACAATGTGTTGTAGATATGTGGTAGTAGAGTAGAGGCCTGAGGACACACAATATGTTGTAGATATGTGGTAGTAGAGTAGAGGCCTGAGGACACACAATATGTTGTAGATATGTGGTAGTAGAGTAGAGGCCTGAGGACACACAATATGTTGTAGATATGTGGTAGTAGAGTAGAGGTCTGAGGACACAATGTGTTGTAGATATGTGGTAGTAGAGTAGAGGCCTGAGGCACTGAGGCCTGAGGACACACAATATAGAATGTGTTGTAGATATGTGGTAGTAGAGTAGTGGTCTGAGGGAACACAATGTGTTGTAGATATGTGGTAGTAGAGTAGAGGCCTGAGGACACAATATGTTGTAGATATGTGGTAGTAGAGTAGAGGTCTGAGGGAACACAATGTGTTGTAGATATGTGGTAGTAGAGTAGAGGCCTGAGGACACACACTTATTAATGTGTTGTGAAATCTGTTATGAAGGTTTTGTAATATTTTTAAAATGTTTAACTGCCTTTGTTTAGCTGGACCCCAGGAAGAGTAGGGGCCTGAGGGAACACACTTAATGTGTTGTAGATATGCCTTAGTTTCGGGAGGAATCCATCATAAATACAAACACAAAGACTTGTGCCACTTACTTACTTATATAATCGTTGACACTTTGCAATAGTGTTACTGGAATTAAAGTCCTACATGTTTTATTACCCAATTAAATTAAACACGGTCCACTCCTAAGAATTTCTAAGACTTTTTTTTTGTGCATAAAATGGACAGAGACCAGTCTGGAAATCAATCAGCAGCGTTTATTCTCGAGAACTGAACATGAAACATTATACAACGGGTTATAAACTGAAAATGACGTCATTAGTCTTCGTTCCGTCTCTTCTCCACACCGGTACAAAGGCTGTATAGGTCTCAAGCCTTCTCACATCGTCTCTCACCAATTTAGATCATTTATGACCGAGACAAGGTCTCCCTGTGTAGATCAGCATTCTAGCCAGTCTGACGATAAGTTCATTCATTTCTACCAGTCATTGTTCTAATTCTTGATTATATTTACACACATTATATTCAGTACTAGGATTAAAAGAAAATTCATACATATACAGTAACATAATTAGTATTCTGATTAGTCAGTCCTGATTGAAATGTATACATAATTAGTTATTATTGATTTTAAAAAATCCCTTAACAAATAGAAAATCATATGATGAACAACAGAGGGTTTATACTTATCAAATCAATCAAAGCTCATCAAAACCAAATAGACAATTTTAAATATTTAATCTGATATTAGAAATGATCATGTCTCAAAATGAAAAAACAACAAAAGTAAAAACCTTTTTTCTGGTTTCATACAATTTGATTTCACATGAAACAAAAACACAAATGATCAGTCAGAAACACAAGTCAGAACACAGCCTCTCTATTCTCTCATGTGATTTCAGGTCCTCTGACTGGGAAAATGTCTTTCCACACTGAGAGCAGTGGTATGTCTTCTCCTCCTGTGTATGTATTCTTTCATGCTTATTCAGGTGCCTTAACCAATTAAATCTTTTTCCACACTGGGAGCAGTGGTAGGTCTTATCCTCCTGTGTGTTTCCTGTCATGCATAATCAGGGCTTCTAACTGGGTAAACCACTTTCCACACGAGGAACATTGGTACTTTTCCTTTTGTATGTGTGTATTTGCTCATGTGATTTCAGAGTGCTTAACCTCAGAAAACTCTTTCCACAATGAGAACATGTGTTAGACTTCTCTCCAGAGTGCATTTGCATATGATCTTTGAGGCTCGTTAACTGCCTAAAACTCATTCCACACTGGGAACAGTGGTAAGGCTTTTCTCCTGTGTGTATTCTCTCGTGTAATTTCAGATGTTGCGATCGTCTAAAACTCTTTCCACAGTAGGAACAGTGGTAAGGCTTCTCACCTGTGTGTATTCTCTCATGCATTTTCAAGACATTTAACACTGAAAAGCAATTCCACATTTGGAGCAGTGATAAGGCTTCTCTCCAGAGTGTATTCGCGTATGACTTTTCAGACTCCCTAACTGGTAAAACTCTTTCCACACTGGGAACAGTGGTGGCGCTTTTCTCCTGTATGTATTCTCTTATGATCTTTCAGGTCCCTTGACTGGTTAAAACTCTTTCCACACTGGGAGCAGTGGTATGGCTTTTCTCCTGGATGTATTCTCTTGTGCTTTTTCAGGGACCCTATCTCGGTAAAACTCTTTCCACACTGGGAGCAGTGGTAAGGTTTATCACCTGTGTGTGTCCTCTCGTGTCTTTTCATGTTCCCTAACTGGGTAAAACTCTTTGCACACTGGGAGCAGTGGTATGGTCTTGCTGGTTTGGACGTTTCTTCCTCTGGTTCCTCAGAGTCTGGTCTTTCTCCTGCCAAAAACAAACAAAGTGTTTATTTAATCATAGAGACATGAATGAAACTTCCACATATTTATTCCACATATTTAATCCAAATCAGATCCATTTTACAGTGTGGCTTTAGAGGAATACAGAGAGATTCTGGTAACTAGCATTAGCGCAATGACTGGAAGTCTACAGGTACAGTAGCATATGCTAAGGTACCTGTATTCCCAATCTGGCCCTCATACCATCACGGTCACCTAATCATCCCCAGTCTACAATTGGCACATTCATCCCCATCCTCTCCCCCGAAACTATTCCCAATTGCGTTGGTTTAAATGAGAATGTGTTCTCAGTCAACTTACCTGGTAAAATAAGGGCTAAATAAAATAATGGTTAAATAAATGAAAGAGGGAAAAAGAAAGACATCCAGTCATTTCATTAACACTAGTTATCATTGGCTCACAAAACAACCTCTTCAGTTCCTTCCTGCACACAGACACCATAACAATGGTATCCAGGACAACAGAAAGAATCTCACGCTGTTCCTCATTAAAAAACAACACATTCAATGTATAACTTCACTAGAATGTCCATACAGGGGATTCCTCACAACGTGTCATCCTTCTACAGTAGAATGTCCATACAGGGGATTCCTCACTACGTGTCATCCTTCTACAGTAGAATGTCCATACAGGGGGATTCCTCACTACGTGTCATCCTTCTACAGTAGAATGTCCATACAGGGGATTCCTCACTACGTGTCATCCTTCTACAGTAGAATGTCCATACAGGGGATTCCTCACTACGTGTCATCCTTCTACAGTAAAATGTCCATACAGGGGATTCCTCACTACGTGTCATCCTTCTACAGTAGAATGTCCATACAGGGGATTCCTCACTCGTGTCATCCTTCTACAGTAGAATGTCCATGGATTCCTCACTCGTGTCATCCTTCTACAGTAGAATGTCCATACAGGGGATTCCTCACTCACGTGTCATACATCTACAGTAGAATGGATTCCTCACTACGTGTCATCCATCTACAGTACAGGGGGATTCCTCACTACGTGTCATCCTTCTACAGTACAATGTCCATACAGTGGGATTCCTCACTACGTGTCATCCTTCTACAGTACAATGTCCAATACATGGGGATTCCTCACATTACATTCAGCTCTTTAACACCACCAGTTAGTCCTAGCAGTAAGGGTACATTACATTACATACAGCTATTTAACACCACCAGTTAGTCCTAGCAGTAAGGGTACATTACATACAGCTATTTAACACCACCAGTTAGTCCTAGCAGTAAGGGTACATTACATACAGCTATTTAACACCACCAGTTAGTCCTAGCAGTAAGGGTACATTACATACATCTATTTAACACCACAGGTTAGTCCTAGCAGTAAGGGTACATTACATTACATACAGCTATTTAACACCACCAGTTAGTCCTAGCAGTAAGGGTACATTACATTACATACAGCTATTTAACACCACCAGTTAGTCCTAGCAGTAAGGGTACATTACATACAGCTATTTAACACCACCAGTTAGTCCTGCAGTAAGGGTACATTACATACAGCTATTTAACACCACCAGTTAGTCCTAGCAGTAGGGGTACATTACATACAGCTATTTAACACCACCAGTTAGTCCTAGCAGTAAGGGTACATTACATACAGCTATTTAACACCACCAGTTAGTCCTAGCAGTAAGGGTACATTACATACAGCTATTTAATACCACCAGTTAGTCCTAGCAGTAAGGGTACATTACATACAGCTATTTAACACCACCAGTTAGTCCTAGCAGTAAGGGTACATTACATTACATACAGCTATTTAACACCACCAGTTTGTCCTAGCAGTAAGGGCACATTACATACAGCTATTTAACACCACCAGTTAGTCCTAGCAGTAAGGGTACATTACATTACATACAGCTATTTAATACCACCAGTTAGTCCTAGCAGTAAGGGTACATTACATTACATACAGCTATTTAACACCACAGGTTAGTCCTAGCAGTAAGGGTACATTACATTACATACAGCTATTTAACACCGCCAGTTAGTCCTAGCAGTAAGGGTACATTACATTACATACAGCTATTTAACACCACCAGTTAGTCCTAGCAGTAAGGGTACATTACATACAGCTATTTAACACCACCAGTTTGTCCAGCAGTAAGGGTACATTACATTACATACAGCTATTTAACACCACCAGTTTGTCCAGCAGTAAGGGTACATTACATACAGCTATTTAACACCACCAGTTAGTCCTAGCAGTAAGGGTACATTACATACAGCTATTTAACACCACCAGTTTGTCCAGCAGTAAGGGTACATTACATTACATACAGCTATTTAACACCACCAGTTAGTCCTAGCAGTAAGGGTACATTACATACAGCTATGTAATACCACCAGTTAGTCCAGTAGTAAGGGTACATTACATACAGCTATTTAATACCACCAGTTAGTCCTAGCAGTAAGGGTACATTACATACAGCTATTTAACACCACCAGTTAGTCCCAGCAGTAAGGGTACATTACATACAGCTATTTAACACCACCAGTTAGTCCTAGCAGTAAGGGTACATTACATACAGCTATTTAATACCACCAGTTAGTCCTAGCAGTAAGGGTACATTACATTACATACAGCTATTTAACACCACCAGTTAGTCCTAGCAGTAAGGGTACATTACATACAGCTATTTAACACCACCAGTTAGTCCTAGCAGTAAGGGTACATTACATACAGCTATTTAACACCACCAGTTAGTCCTAGCAGTAAGGGTACATTACATTACATACAGCTATTTAATACCACCAGTTAGTCCTAGCAGTAAGGGTACATTACATTACATACAGCTATTTAACACCACCAGTTAGTCCTAGCAGTAAGGGTACATTACATTACATACAGCTATTTAACACCACCAGTTAGTCCTAGCAGTAAGGGTACATTACATACAGCTATTTAATACCACCAGTTAGTCCTGCAGTAAGGGTACATTACATACAGCTATTTAATACCACCAGTTAGTCCTAGCAGTAAGGGTACATTACATTACATACAGCTATTTAACACCACCAGTTAGTCCTAGCAGTAAGGGTACATTACATTACATACAGCTATTTAACACCACCAGTTAGTCCTAGCAGTAAGGGTACATTACATACAGCTATTTAACACCACCAGTTAGTCCTGCAGTAAGGGTACATTACATACAGCTATTTAATACCACCAGTTAGTCCCAGCAGTAAGGGTACATTACATACAGCTATGTAATACCACCAGTTAGTCCAGTAGTAAGGGTACATTACATACAGCTATTTAACACCACCAGTTAGTCCTAGCAGTAAGGGTACATTACATTACATACAGCTATTTAATACCACCAGTTAGTCCTAGCAGTAAGGGTACATTAAATACAGCTATTTAACACCACCAGTTAGTCCTAGCAGTAAGGGTACATTACATTACATACAGCTATTTAACACCACCAGTTAGTCCTAGCAGTAAGGGTACATTACATACAGCTATTTAACGACCACCAGTTAGTCCTAGCAGTAGGGCACATTACCTCGACCACCAGTTAGTCCTAGATGCGGTGCATTACATACAGCTATTTAACACCACCAGTTAGTCCTGCAGAAGGGCACATTAGACAGCTTTAACACCACCAGTTAGTCCAGCAGGAGGGTACATTACATGGCTATTTAATACACCAGTTAGTCCTAGCAGAGGGGCCATATAGCTATTTCTGGCTGATACAGCCTGAAACGGCTTAGAGAGCTTTCATTACAGAGGAGGCCAAGTCTGGCTGATAGAAGCGGCTTAGAGAGCTTTCATTACAGAGGAGGCCAAGTCTGGCTGATAGAAACGGCTTAGAGAGCTTTCATTACAGAGGAGGCCAAGTCTGGCTGATAGAAAACGGCTTAGAGAGCTTTCATTACAGAGGAGGCCAAGTCTGGCTGATAGAAACGGCTTAGAGAGCTTCCATTACAGAGGAGGCCAAGTCTGGCTGATAGAAACTGGCTTACAACCTTACATCAGATCATCCTGAAACTTTCTCTCTAAATCTAACTTTCATCAAGGTTTTATATGGTCTATTGGTTTCTCTCTAAAGCTAAATTTCATCACGGTTTTATATGGTCTATTGGTTTCTCTCTTTTCATTGGCAGAATCCTTTTTCAGTGTTATGATATTCATAACATCCATATCCACCAGTCTATCTTCCTGTCAACTAACAGAACTCTGCTGGTTGTCCTGGTAACAGATACCAGTGGGCAGATCTGTTGTATTTGTTCAAACTAAACTAAATCACTTACTTTGATGAGTCAAAACTGATCCTTTCTTCTTCTCCTCTCGCAGTAGGTGCTACCGGGAGAGGAACGACACGGGACTCCGGGAGGAGGAGGGGCTAGCGTTGTCCTGGTAACCATAAAGAGGGGACACAAACACATACCATTATGGATGCTGATGACACTGTTGACATAAAGTGCTTTACAGAAACCCAGCCCAGACCCAGAGAGAGCAAGCTGTATGCTAGACCAGATCAAGCTGTACCATCTGGTGTTCTGATCTGGAGAGACTCTTCTCTGCCTCGTCAGCATCAGGATGTTGTTGAGGCTCCCCAGAGGATCCAGGATCGTCATGTCTCTCTCCTGTGTGAATGAGAACATCAAACAGATGGTAAACTTATGATCTACTATTGCAATCAGAGTCTTACAAGAGGCATTAATATATCTAAACAGGGCCCAAATGTCCACTTTCATCATGATGCACTTTAATTTACGATGCAAATGTAAAAGGGTCGTTCCACTAAATGGGTGCATTTTTCGTCCACTTCGATATTTTAAGTATGAATTACGCACCAATATTGATTTTTAAAAGCCTGTTATATTAGATGAGGTGCGCTTTAATGTAGACCACATGGAGAATTCAATACATCTCATTTATAAGTCCCATTAGCAGGGGCAGAACGACCGAGTTTCACCTTGTCCGCGCAGGGATTTGAGTTGCAACGCTCTAACCACTAGGCTACCTGCCACCCCGATATGTGCCACTGCCAGATTGCCCCTTCAACAATTCCTACAGTACTGAACAACATATTCAAGTGTAGAACTTCAGTATAATGCCCTTTAAAACCACACATTTGTTCAACAACTGCAGTTTGTGTCCCTATTTTTAAGACAATACTCACTGGTGTTAACAGGATCTTCAGTCTCCTCCTCTTTAATTGAGATAGCCTCCTCTTCCTCTTTTACTCCAAAAGGTTCTTTCTCTTCTTTCACTGTAATATCCACCTCTTCTTCTAATGTGACAGTCTCCTCTTCTTCATTTTTTATTCTTAAAGCTTCTTCCTCTTCTTCTTTTACGATGACGTTCAGCCCTAGAGCTTCTTTCTCCGAATAGCTTAGTGAGCACATGGTCGCGATGTTAGCTAGCTAGATAGTTAGCATTAGCGTTTAGCCTAGTGCAGTAACGTTAACAATTGAACAAATTAGCCAATTTCATTTAACAAGTAAATAACTTCTTTTTTTCAACTAGTCAATACGTTCAACAGAATGATGTTTAAAAACACTGGCATTAATATAAACAAGACTGGTTTAATGTGCGCTACCGAAGTGGTTGAATCAGTAGTCTTTTACTGCCGTTGAAGCTTTCCGTCCACTAGATTATACGTCACGCAAGAAACATCACCTGAAAGCCTTCCATCGCCATCTGCTGACTGGAGTGGGTAACACAGATTGGTAAAATCTCCATTCCATAATTTATTCTGGCGAACAATGTCATGAGAAGTCATTTAAAAACAACCGGATGTTGTGTTCTCTTTTACTTCATACAGCTAATACTTTCCTCCAGGGCTAACCTTCCCATTAGGCAACAAATTGTCGATGGCCACATTAAATTTTTTTTAAAAAATGGGCCAAGACACATGGCTAACAACACATAATTGGGGTGGCTGGTAGCCTAGTGGTTAGAGCATTGGCCTAGTAACCGAATCCCTGAGCTGACAAGGTAAAAATGTGTCATTCTGCCCCTGAACAGGCAGTTAACCCACTGTTCCTAGGCTGTCAATGAAAATAATAGTTTATTATTAACTGACTTGTGTGTCATTCTGCCCCTGAACAGGCAGTTAACCCACTGTTCCTAGGCTGTCAATGAAAATAATAGTTTATTATTAACTGACTTGCCTAGTTAAAGGTAAAGTAATTCTGCCCAAAAACAATGAAAACGTCTCTCTCTCTTTAGCTGAGTGTTGGTGCCCACTTTGTAAAAGGCAACATGGACAGATAGGACTCTACCTGTGTCGAGCACATGCCCCTTACCCTTCCTGTCTCTAAAGTGCCTCTCTATTGGCCCAGCGTCGTTCGTGGTTAGGGGAGGGTTTGGCCCAGCGTGGTTGGTTTGGCCCAGCGTGGGGGAGGTTTGGCCCAGCGTGGTTAGCGGAGGGTTTGGCCCAGTGTGGTTAGGGAGGGTTTGGCCCAGCGTGGTTAGGGGAGGTTTGGCCCAGCGTGGTTGGGGGAGGTTTGGCCCAGTGTGGTTAGGGGAGGTTTGGCCCAGTGTGGCGGGGGAGGGTTTGGCCCAGCGTGGTTAGGGAGGTTTTTGCCCAGCGTGGTTAGGGGAGGGTTTGGCCCAGCATGGTTAGGGGAGTGGTTTGGCCCAGCGTGGTTAGGGGGAGGGTTAGCCCAGCGTGGTTAGGGGAGGTTTGGCCCAGCGTGGTTAGAAGCGGGGAGGTTTGGCCCAGCGTAGTTAGGGGAGTGGTTAGGGCCACGTGTTAGGGGAGGGTTTGGCCCAGTGTGGTTAGGGAGGGTTTGGCCCAGCGTGGTTAGGGGAGGGTTTGGCCCAGCGTGGTTAGGGAGGTTTGGCCCAGTGTGGTTAGGGGAGGTTTGGCCCAGTGGGTTAGGGGGAGTGGTTTGGCCCAGCGTGGTTAGGGAGTGGTTTGGCATTCAGTGTGTGGTTAGGGAGGATTGTGGCGTGGTTAGGCCCAGAGCGTGGTTAGGGAGGGGTTTGGCCCAGCGTGGTTAGGGGAGGGTTTGGCCCAGTGTGGTTAGGGGGAGGTTTGGCCCAGTGTGGTTAGGGGAGGTTTGGCCCAGTGTGGTTGGGGAGGGGTTTTGGCCCAGTGTAGTTAGGGAGGGTTTGGCCCAACGTGGTTAGGGAGGGTTTGGCCCAGCGTGGTTAGGGAGGGTTTGGCCCAGCATGGTTAGGCCCAACGTGGTTAGGAGAGGGTTTGGCCCAGCGTGGTTAGGGGAGGGTTTGGCCCAGTGTGGTTAGGGGAGGGTTTGGCCCAGCATGGTTAGACGGAGGGTTTGGCCCAGCGTGGTTAGGGAGGGTTTGGCCAACAGTGGTTAGGGGAGGGTTTGGCCCAGTGTGGTTCGGGAGGGTTTGGCCCAGCGTGGTTCGGGAGGGTTTGGCCCAACGTGGTTAGGGAGGGTTTGGCCCAGTGTGGTTAGGGAGGGTTTGGCCCAGCGTGGTTAGGGAGGGTTTGGCCCAGCGTGGTTAGGGGAGGGTTTGGCCCAGCGTGGTTAGGGGAGGGTTTGGCCCAGCGTGGTTAGGGGAGGGTTTGGCCCAGTGTGGTTAGAGGAGGGTTTGGCCCAACGTGGTTAGGGGAGGGTTTGGCCCAGCGTGGTTCGGGGAGGGTTTGGCCCAGCGTGGTTAGGGAGGGTTTGGCCCAGCGTGGTTAGGGAGGGTTTGGCCCAGCGTGGTTCGGGGAGGGTTTGGCCCAGCGTGGTTCGGGGAGGGTTTGGCC